>NW_019154088.1:57179916-57227986 GCF_002288905.1 Enhydra lutris kenyoni
AGTGAGGAATCACTGCATTCGTGAGAGAAAAAACAAGCCACTGGCCCAGAAGAATTTAAATGATTTCTGGTGCAAAGAACAGGAAACATTTTCTCCTTGGGGTTCTCCGAGAGAAGATGTCATAAAACCAGGTAAACAATATCTTTAACAATATCCTTGAAGTAAATATTGTAGTCATTTCCTAGGACTCTTTCTGACAATATCTGCCAAAAGGAGACACAATGGTGTTTGGTGAAAGCACAATTCAGTGAAGCCTCTGGAGTGAGGCTCTATGATCCAGACTGGGTGCCACTCTGTGGATCTTTGCCCCAGTGTCTGTGGATGGGTGTTAGAGGATCTAGCAATGGTTTTCAAGCTGTGCTCTGAGGGTCCCATCAGAGGTGGGACTTCAAGCTTCCGATCCCTCCCCTATATCCCATTCTCTGACTAGGATTCTAGAAAAACATGAAGAATGAGTCTAGGGCTAAAAAGGAAATTTAAAAACCACTGATATAAAAGAATGGGTCACTGCTATCCCTCAGATAATCTATCACGAATGCAGTGAGGAATCACTGCATTCGTGAGAGAAAAAACAAGCCACTGGCCCAGAAGAATTTAAATGATTTCTGGTGCAAAGAACAGGAAACATTTTCTCCTTGGGGTTCTCCGAGAGAAGATGTCATAAAACCAGGTAAACAATATCTTTAACAATATCCTTGAAGTAAATATTGTAGTCATTTCCTAGGACTCTTTCTGACAATATCTGCCAAAAGGAGACACAATGGTGTTTGGTGAAAGCACAATTCAGTGAAGCCTCTGGAGTGAGGCTCTATGATCCAGACTGGGTGCCACTCTGTGGATCTTTGCCCCAGTGTCTGTGGATGGGTGTTAGAGGATCTAGCAATGGTTTTCAAGCTGTGCTCTGAGGGTCCCATCAGAGGTGGGACTTCAAGCTTCCGATCCCTCCCCTATATCCCATTCTCTGACTAGGATTCTAGAAAAACATGAAGAATGAGTCTAGGGCTAAAAAGGAAATTTAAAAACCACTGATATAAAAGAATGGGTCACTGCTATCCCTCAGATAATCTATCATAGATAATGCTCATTTCCCAAAGTTTTCAATAGTCAAGGAGCAGTGGTGATTTCCAAGATTAAACACCCTGATAAGTTCTTAAGGCACAGAACCTCTATGTTACCAGCAGAACTCAGAGCCATATGTTTTAATAATCAAGCAAGCTAGGGAGTGTTTGACAACTTCTTATTAAATCTGAGGTGCCTAACAAGGACATATGGTGGACAGAAGGCCATGCTCCTTCATTTGGAGGTGGGCTTGGAAAGGACCGTCTGTTAGTGCTCAGAATCTCTTTAGGAACTAATTTGGTGTTTGCTCTAACAAGATGATACAGTACAACCTCAATGATTTCAGCCTGAAAAATAGTTAAATCTGCTACTGCCCCTCGGAACAATTTGTTACTTAAACTATAACCCCTGGAGGATTTTACTAATTGCCAAGCACATTTTGATATGGCCTTAAGAAAAACATATACTGGCAACAGATCTTTGGGAAGGACGATGATATACGACTGTGAAGCTGGGCAGCTGGGGATGCCCAGCTCGCTCAGGGCGGAAGGTCGCCCCTTCACAGAAGCTGGGCAGCCGGGAACGCCCGGCCTGTCCAGGGCGGAACGCCGCCTGCTTCAGGGAAGCCGAGCACCCAGAACGCCTGGTCAGCTCAGGGTGGAACGAAATACCGCCTGCTTCCCTTTTCCGTGTGCTCCTTTCTCTTCCCAGAAGCACCCGTTGTTTTTTAGATGAGTCCTTTGAATGTGCTTGGTTAACTATAAACTTTGTCCTCCTCCTTGCTTGTCCGCGAGACAGGTTGACTAACGTTTGACTTTCATCGGTCCTTCTATTGGCTATTGTTTCTATCCAATAAAAGTGAGACTGTGGAGTTGCTCCGGGTAGCAGTCTTTTCGACTGTTGTCCCCTGCTCCCAATCTCTTGCAGCTGACTTGTTTGTGCCTAATTCTTCTCCTGTTCGCCGACTGGAAGCGGCAAAATCTCATAACCACATATTCATTTTATCCATAAGCAAATCACAGTAACTCACTCATAGAACCATCTTGCTTTTTATACCGAAAAGTGTATACATAAGTTTAAAAATGTAGTATATATAAAACTATATAAAAGATGATGATTTTGGATTCAGAACATCTAGTTTTTCTTTGTGATAATAACAGTATCAGCTCTGTATTAAGGCCATTCTGGTTTTGATACTAAGGAAAACCTGGCATTGATGTGCCAGAGAAAGCCCACTTCTCTATTCCTTGTAATTGGAAAAGGTGCCATTTCTGATCCATCAAGGGACTGTAATTCCTGACCTTGAAACATGGTGGCATGAAGTGCAGGTTCCTCATAAGCCTTGTGACTGAGGGTGGCAATGGGCCTTGACAATCAATACCGAGCACGAGGATCTTGGTTTATAACTGATTTCAGTCCTCAAAGATTATGGACAGATCAATAAAAGCTACAAACACTCTTAGGTTTTTCTTATCAGATTGTACCACAAGGTTGACAAAGACTTTAATAATGATCAGTGGTGGAATAGCTATGCCTACAGCTAGCTCACTTTGTGTAGAGCACTGGCCCAAGAGTCCTAAAACTTTACAATTTATCAAGCAGGAAGGTGACATGCATGTTAGATAGACCACCTAGTAAATTAGGAGTAAGTAAATGATTGCCCTGAGGAAAAATGTAATAGACTAAACTCTGGGCCAATCGATAAGGAGAAATTTCCAACAAAATACCACCAACAAAGGCTCTTCCCTATCTATTCACAAAATCATGTAATAACTCAGTGTATTTTAAGTTCTGTGGGTATCATGTATATATATGAGGATCCCTGTGTTTTACAATGGCAGGTGATCAGTGAAAGTGGGAAATTGCAAAATTAATTATATGTAAACTAATCTTTATTACTCTCCCAAGATGACAATAAGCATCTGTTGGGGCAAAACCCAAAATGCCTGACTGACCACAGCTACACGGATTGATAGAACTCTACCTTCTCAGAGGGCCTGTCAGCTACTGCCCAAAGCGGATGTATCTGGCTACCTGCAGACCCTTTTTACCTAATTTCAAATGACCAGGGCAGGTACAGCACCCCCAGAGTCCAAGAGCCTGTCTGGGGAGCAAGGATGACACCAACAAAGACCAGCCTTGTGAAGAGCAGGTCCCAACTCTTCCTTCCAGAAGCAGCAGCATCCAGTGTGCCCTCCCTGTAGGTTCACACAGCCCGCCTCAGGTTATTTTTACATTCACTTTGGGACATGAGGCCTCATCCCAACATCAAAATGGCAGAATTACCTCTGTCCAGTTTGTACAAACACATGTCACTTGCCTAGAAGACCAAATCACTTGGTTCCCAAAACAGCTGAAGATAATCTTTTTTTTAGTGAATAAATTAAGTGAGATGGGAGCTCTCTATTAGAAGGGATCTGTGGATGATCAGCTTTCTCCAAGAATTTTGTTTAGCTCCATTTTTTAAAAATGTGCTCCATGATAGACACTGGTCCCAGTATCTGACTGGTCTACAAACTTAGAGTAGTTATCTTCTGTTGGCAAAGTTTTGAAAAGTTAGCATCCAAGGAAGCAGCCAGTATCTGAATGTCAGGACTTCTCCCAAGAAAATCTTACCAGGGAAATTGCCACAGAACTTGCCTATTAACAGAGTGGATAGCCAAGATCTTCTGAAGTAACGATATATTTATATTGAGTTTTACATTTTACATCTTCCTAGGTGGCCATTTACAGTTCTCCTCGCTTGTGCTGTGCCATTAATCTTGCTATGCTTTGTTTGTTGATGCCTGATTGAGGTGGACAGGTCAGTCCACCTTCACTTTGCCTTCACTCCCTTCTCGGAGTCAGCGCCCTCCCCACTCCCAGAAATATGGGACTTGGACAGAGACACTAGACAGGTAGTGTTTGAAGTTTTATACCTGTTATTAAGTTTTATATCAATTTAGGGTCATAATTTCTAGTAAGATGACTTACGTTAATTCTTTTTTTAAAATTTAAATTCATTTAGCCAACATATAGTAAGTACATCATTAGTTTCAGATGTAGAGTTCAGTAATTCTTGAGTTGCATATAGTACCCAGGGCTCATCACCTCATGTTCCCTCCTTAGTGCCCATCACTCACTTACCCCATTCCCCACCCCACGACCCTCCCACCTCCCCTCCAGCAACTCTCAGTTTGTTTCCTGTAGTTAAGAGTCTCTTATGGTTTGTTTCCTCTCTGATTATTTCCCATTCAGTTTTCCCTCCCTTCCTTATGATCCTCTGTGCTGTTTTTATTCCACATGTGAGTGAAATCATATAATTGTCTTTCTCTGATGGACTTGCTTCACTCCACATAATACCTTCTAGTTCCATCCATGTCAGTGTAAATAGCAAATATTCATCCTTTCTGATGGCTGAATAATATCCATTGCATATGTATGTATGTATATACACACACATACATACATACCACATGTTCTTTAATCCATTCATCTGTCAGTGGGCATCTTGGCTCCTTCCACAGTTTGGCTACTGTAGACAATGCTACTATAAACAGTGGGGTGCATGTGCCCCTTCAGATCATTATATTTGTATCTTTGGGGTAAATGCCTAGTAGTGCAATTGTTGGGTCATAGGATAGCTCTGTTTTTAACTTCTTGAGGAACCTACATACTGTTTTCCAGAGTGGCTATACCAGATTGCTCTCCCACCAACAGTGTAAGAGTGTTCCCCTTTCTTTACATCCATGCCAGCATTTGTTATTTCCTGATTTGTCAATTTTAGCCATTCTGACTGATGTGAGGGGGTATCTCATTGTGGTTTTGATTTGTTTTTCCCTGATGCAGAGTGATGTTGAGCATTTGTTCATGTGTCTGTTGGCCATTGGATGTCTTCTTTGGAGAAATGTCTGTTCATGTCTTCTGCCCATTTCTTGACTGGATTATTTGTTCCTTGGGTGTTGAGTTTGATAAGATCTTGGGTACTAGCCCTTTATCTGATATGTCATTTGCAAATATCTTCTCCCATTCTGTAGATTGTAGATTTTTAGTTTTGCTGTTTCCTTTGCCATAGAAAAGCTTTTTATCTCAATGAAGTCCTAATAGTTCATTTTTGCTTTTGTTTCCCTTGCCTTTGGAAACATGTCTTACAAGAAATTGCTACAGCCAAGGTTGAAGAGGTTGCTGCCTGTTTTCTCCTCTAGGATTTTGATGGATCCCTATCTCACATTTAGGTCTTTCATTCTGAGTTTATTTTTGTGTATGGTGTAACAAAATGGTCCAGTTTCATTCTTCTGCATGTGGCTGTCCAATTTTCCCAACACTATTTGTTAAAGAGACTCCTTTTTTTTTTTTTTTAAGATTTTGTTTATTTATTTGTCAGTGAGAGAGAGAAAGAGAGAGCGAGCACAGGCAGACAGAGTGGCAGGCAGAGGCAGAGGGAGAAGCAGGTTCCCTGCAGAGCAAGGAGCCCAATGCGGGACTCTTTATCCCAGGATGCCAGGATCATGACCTGAGCCGAAGGCAGCTGCTTAACCAACTGAGCCACCCAGGTGTCCCAAGAGACTCCTTTTTCAATTGGATATTCTTTTCTGCTTTGTTGAAGATTGTTGACCATAGAGTTGTGCATCCATTTCTGGGTTCTCTTTTCTGTTGCATTTATCTATGTGCCTGTTTTTGTGCCAGTACCATACTGTCTTGATGATTATAGCTTTGTAATATAGCTTGAAGTCTAGCATTGTGATGCCACTAGCTTTGGTTTTCTTTTTCAACATTCCTCTGGCGATTCAGGGTCTTTTCTGGTTCCATACAAATTTTGGGATTGTTTTCCCCAGCTCTGTGAAAAATGTTGATGGTGGGATGCCTGGGTGGCTCAGTTGGTTAAGTGCCTTTGGCTCAGCTCCTGACCTCAGGGTCCTGGAATTGAGTCCCACATCACGCTCCTTGATTGGCCAGGAGCCTGCTTCTCCCTCTGCTGACTGCTCCCCCTACTTGTGCTCTCTCTCTCTTTCTGACAAATAACTAAGTAAAAATCTTAAAAAAAAAAAAGTAAAGTAAAATGTTGATGATATATTGATAGAGATTGCATTGAATGTGTAGATTGCTCTGGGTAGCATAGACATTTTAAGAATATTCTTCGAATCCATGAGCATGGGATGTTTTTCCATTTCTTTGTGTCTTCCTCAATTTCTTTCATAAATGTTCTGTAAGTTTTAGAGTATAGATCCTTTACCTCTTTGGTTAGGTTTGTTCCTAGGTATCTTATGGTTTTTGGTGCAATTGTAAATAGGATCGATTCCTTAATTTCTCATTTTTTTCCCTGTCTCATTGTTAGTGGATAGAAATGCAACTGATTTCTGTGCTTTGATTTTATATCCTGCCTCGTTATCGAATTCCTGTATGAATTCTAGCAATTTTGGGGTGGAGTCTTTTGGGTTTTCCACATAAAGTATCATCCCATCTGTGAAGAGTGAGAGTTTGACTTCTTTGCCAATTTGAATGCCTTTTATCTCTTTTTGTTTTCTGGTTGCTGAGGATAGGACTTCCAGTACTATGTTGAACAACAGTGGTGAGAGTGAACATCCCTGTTGTGTTCCTGACCTTAGGGGAAAAGCTGTTTTTTTCCATTGAGAATGACATTTGCTGTGGGCTTTTCATAGATGGCTTTTATAGTATTGAGGTACATTCCCTCTATCCCTACTCTGTGCAGCTCTTTAATCCAGACAGGATGCTCTATTTTGTCAACTGCTTTTTCTGCATCTATTGAGAGGATCATATGGTTATTGTTCCTTCTTTTATTAATGTATTCTATCACACTGATTGATTAGCAGATGTTGAACCACCTTGCAGCCCAGGAATAAATCCCACTTGAACATGGTGAATAATCCTTTTAATGTACTGTTGGATCCTATTGGCAAGTATTTTGGTGAGAATTTTGGCATCCATGTTCATCAGGGATACTGGTCTGTAATTCTCCTTTTTAGTGGGGTCTTGGTCTGGTTTTGGGATCAAGGTAATGTTGGCCTCATAGAATTAATTTGGAGGTTTTCCTTCCATTTCCATTTTTTGAAACAGCTTCAGAAGAAGAGGTATTAGTTCTTCTTTAAATGTTTGGTAGAATTCCCCTAGGAAGCCATCCGGCCCTGGACTTTTGTGTGTAGGGAGAGTTTTGATTACGGCTTCAATTTCCTTGCTGGTTATGGGTCTGTTTAGGTTTTCTATTCCTGTGTCAGTTTTGATAATTTATAAGTTTCTAGGAATGCATTCCTTTCTTCCAGGAATGGAAGATAAATTATGCCTAATTTATTGGCATATAGTTACTCATAATATGTTCTTAAAATTATTTATATTTCCTTGATGTTGGTTGTGATCTCTTCTCTTTCATTCATGATTTTATTAATTTGGGTCCTTTCTCTTTTCTTTTTGATAAGTCTGGCTAGGAACCAGTTTATTGGTCTTATTAATTCTTTCAAAGAACCAGCTTCTAGTTCGTTGATCTGTTCTCCTGTTCTTTTGGTTTCTATTTCATTGATTTCTACTCTAATCTTTATTATTTCTCATCTCCTTCTTGGTTTAGGCTTTATTTGCTGTTCTTTCTCCAGCTCCTTTAGGTGTAAGGTTAGCTTGTGTATTTGAAACTTTTCTAGTTTCTTGAGAAAGGCTTGTATTACTATATACTTCCTTCTTAGGATCATCTTTGATGCACCCCAAAGGTTTGAAAGAGTTGTGTTTTTACTTTCATTTGTTTTCATGAATTTTAAAATTCTTTAATTTCCTGGTTGACCCTTTCATTCTTTAGTGGGATGCTCTTCAACCTCCAAGTATTTGAATTCCTTCCAAATTTTGTCTTATGATTGAGTTCAAGTTTCAAAGAATTGTAGTCTGAAAATATGCAGGGAATAATCCCAAACTTTTGGTACCAGTTGAGACCTGATCTGCGACCCAGTATGTGATCCATTCTGGAGAATGTTCCATGTGCACGTAGGAAGAATGTGTATTCTGTTGCTTTAGGATGAAATGCTCTGTATATATCTGTGAAGTCCATCAGGTCCAGGATATCATTCAAAGCCCTTGTTTTCCTGTTGATCTTCTGCTTAGATGATCTGTCCATTACTGTAAGTGGGGCATTGAACTCCCCACATTATTATCAGTGTGTTTCTTTAATTTTGTTATTAATTGGTTTATATATTGGCTGCTCCAAGTTAGGAGCATAAATTTTTATAATTGTTTGATCTTCTTGTTGGATAGACCCTTTAAGCATGATATAGTGTCCCTCTACATCCCTTACTACAGTCTTTGATTTAAAGTCTAATTTGTTTTCTGTAAGGATATCTACCCTAGTTTTCTTTTGATGTCCATTAGCAAGGTAAATTATTCTCCACTCCCTCATTTTCAATCTGGAGGTGTCTTTGTGTCTAAAATAAGCCTCTTGTGGACAGCATATGGATGGGTCTTCCTTTTTTATCCAATCTGATACCCTACATCTTTTGACTAGAATATTTAAGCCATTTACATTCAGAGTAACTATTGAAAGATATGAATTTAGTGCTGTTGTATTACCTTAAAGTCACTGTTTCTGTATATTATCTCTGTTCCTTTCTGTTCTGTTACTTTTGAGCTGTCTCTTTGCTTATAGGATACGCTTTAATATTTCTTGCAGGGCTGGTTTAGTGGTCACAAATTCCCCCCCCCCCCCCCGCTTATCCTGGAAGCTCTTTATCTCTCCTTCCATTCTGCATGAGAGCCTTGCTGGATAAAGTATTCTTGCCTGCATGTTTTTCTCATTTATTACCCTGAATTTATCATACCAGTCCTTTCTGGCCTGCCAGGTCTCTGTGGGTAGGTATTCTGCCAGTCTAATGTTTCTACCTCCTTAGGTTAAGGACCTCTTGTCTCTAGTGCTTTCAGGATTTTCTCTTTATCCCTGAGATTTGCAAGCTTCACTATATTATGTTGGGGTGATGATATATTGTCATTGATTTTGAGGGGGCTTCTCTTTGCCTCCTGGACTCGAACGCCCATTTCCTTCCCCAGATTAGGGAAGTTCTTGGCTATGATTTGCTCAAATATACCTTCTGTCCCTCTCTCTTTCTTCTTCCTCTGGAACCCCAATAATTCCAGTATTGTTTTGCTTTATGGTAGTGCTGATTTCTAGAAGCCTCCCCTCATGTTCCATTAGTTGTTTTTCTTGATTTTCCTCAGTTTCCTTACTTTCCATTATTTTGTCTTCTGTGTCACTGACTCCCTCTTCTGCCTCACTTACCTTAGCCATTAGAGCATACGTTTTAGGCTGCACTTCAGTTAAAGCATTTTTAATTTCAGCCTGATTAGATTTTATTTCTTTTACTTCTGCACTAAGAGATTCTCTAGTGTCTTTAATGCTTTTTGAAGCCCAGCAAGTATCTTTATAATTGTTTTTCTAAATTCTAGGTCAGACACTTTACTTATATCCGTATCAATTAAATCTCTGGCAGAGAATATTACCTCTGGTTCTTTTGCTGTGAATTTCTCCTTCTAGTAATTTTGTCCAGAGAAAAATAGATGACCAGGAACAAAATAAAAAATATCAACCACAAATCCAGCAAAATACACACTAGATAAATCTGAAGAGATCTGAAATCAGTGCAGGAGTTTTTTAGTTCTGTGTGACCCATAAACTTAGTGTTCGCCTTCTGGTCTTCTGGGGGAGGCCCTGTTGCACTGATTCTCAGGTGTCTTTGTCTGGGTGGAGTTGCACCACCCCTTGCCAGAGGCCAGGCTCAGTGTAAGTGGATTCATGTTATTCTATGTGGCTTTGTTCCCTGAAGGCTTTCCATGCCACTTTAGAGGATGAAAAAAAAAAAAAATGAAAATGGCAGTGCCCCAATCTCCAGCCCCAGAGCTGAAGGATCATGGCCCCCACTCTTCATTGCACCCTCAGGGAAAAGCAATCAGTCACATTTGTGTGTGCCAAGCTGTAGACTCCTGAGGTGTGCACCCATGCCAATCTTCCTGCAGGAGGGAGGAGGGCTGCTGCAGTTCTGCCGCTTGTTGGGCCCCTACTTGGAGAGCAGTCACCTGATCATGCCTGGGCTTGTGGTTTATGGCAATGCCTAGCTGAAAGCCCACCCCCGGGCTTGCTGATTGTAGCTTGCTTCCCTGCTCCAATCCTTGGGAACTCTGCTGCACTCACACATCTCCGTTCTTTCTGTGACCCTGGGGACCCAGGGAGAGATCACCCTGTCCCACCTAGGATTCTGTCCCACTTTGCCACCTGAGCACCTTTCAAGCAGGGATGTTTTCCACTGGAGAGAAGTCTAAAAGTTCCAATTTTGTACTTTGCCACTATATCATTTTCTGGTAGCTGACTTATAGAGGCTCTCTCCCAGTTTATCTTCTGATATATCCCCTCAGATTCACTTCTCTGCACCTCCTACCATGCAAAAAGTGGTCACTTTCCTATTTTTAGAATTGCAGCCATTTTTTCTTAGATCTCAGTTAGAATTCACAGGTGTTTATAATGGTTTGATATCTAGCTGAATTCAAGGGACCAGATGAAACGAGGGTTCCCTACTCTTCTACCATCTTCCCTCCAGACAATTTACAGTAATTCTTTAAATTTGATATATTAGCCAGCCCTTCTAGCTTATGTCATCCAAATATTTGATTAACATACCTCTTCACTTAAGTCACTAATCAAAATGTTGACTAGATTTGGCTAAATGTTGATGTTGACTAGGTGGTGGATTTGTTTGATGGAGCATAAGATGAACATTCAATATGTTGTTGTAGATCTATTTGTTGTCTGAAAAGATGGGCCTGGTACATTGAAAAATGAAAAAAAAAATCATGTAATATTATGCATTTCTGATTCCACTGTCAAAATGTGTGTGCATGTGTATAAAGATAGAAAAGTGTTTGGAAAGAGATGTACCAAGAAAGTCGGTGTTTACCTTGAGTGGCTGGGCTACTAGTCATTTTTCTTTTTTTTTTTAAACACTTGTATGTATCTTCTGAAAAATAATTTAGTATAGATGCTTTTATAAATAGGAAAATAACAAAAATATTGTATTTTTTAAAAATGCAAAAGAAGTAGAAGAAAGATCAAAGAGAGCCCTCTGGTTTATCCCTAAAGACCTTTCTCCAGGTCTAATAAAGTGGTTCTCAGACTGCTCTGCTGAACAGAACTATTGAAAGAGATTTTTAAAAACATCTCCCTTGGAAAAATTACCAGATGAAACTGCTGTTGCCAGTCTTTGGGCCAGCCAGAAGACACACCCACTTAATTAGTTGGGATTACACTTAACTTCTCTGCCTCTTATTGGCTGTGGGACCTCAGTAACTAACCTAAACTGAAACGAATTTTTTTGTATGCTTCAAGACAGAATGTTAACATTTATATTAAAGGATGGTTGTGAGGCTTAAATGACATAATGACACAAGATGCCTAATCCAGTTCCCAGAGCATGATGTAGTTAGGAATGCTATTGGTGGTCTCCATAGTATCTAGCCCATGGTTCTCAGCCTTATTCACAACTCATCAGTTATCACACCTCTTACCTCTTCTCCCTTTCCAGCACACTTTAGGATCTTATCTGAGTCCAAGAAGAAAGCACGGAAAGTAATGACTTAGTATTGATGTTGCTGACAATTTGTGGAAATCATCATATCTAATGATCTCCATATAAAGGAATAAGCTTTTGATAAATAACTTATGTTTTGAACCCTTTTGTTTAAGCTGCTTTTGGTGTGTGTGGCTTTTGCATTACTGGAATCCCCCTGCATTCTGATAAGCCTGGAAGTTAACTCAAGAATTATTTGCAGTATTGCATAAAGCAATGTGTGATCTTCATTCCCCAAAGAACTTAAAGACAAATGGGAAAGACTAAGCAGTAAAATATCACTTTTACACATCACGACGTTTTAGTGGATTTTTTTGTCATGTTAATGTCCTACTTGATGAGAGAAGAGTGAAACAACATAGCTAACAACAACAACAAAAAAAACCCTTTTCAATTAGAGAAGGATATTTTTCTAATTTAAATTTAATTAGCCAACATATAGTACATCATTAGCTTCAGATGTAGAATTCAATAACTCATCAGTTGCATATAATACCCAGTAGAGCAGGATATTTTTAAAGCAATTCTTGTGGGAGTTATCAATTCCTATAGCAGAGGGTTCACACCACCTCAGAAGGGCTGAGATCAAAGAGATCTAGCCTTGAAGAGGCCACTGAGCTGGAAGGGAAGGTGACTCATGTGGCTTGGGAGCCCCACACCCAAAGCTCAGTCTTTGAGGCATTGTTCTTGGAATAGCAAGCCTGGTTGCTCCTCGGGGGAGAGTAACTAAGACAGTACACAGCCATGTTCCTCCCCTCCCTTCTCTTACTTATGCCCCCAGAGCTGGGCGGCGTGTGTGAGCAATGGAAAATTCCTTTGACCCAAAGTAGGGCTGGAGAAGGGTCATACAGCTTTCCAAAACAGAACCAGTGGATGCCAGCTCCCCTCTCTATAGAGTCCAAGATTCCTTCAGTGGCCCATAATCTCTCCAGGCTTGAGGGGCTCCTGAAAGAGAGCTTGGAATCATCATTTTCCATGCAGAAGACTGGTCATGCCTTATAAAAATCAAGATAAAGTCCTTTAGGGGTATCACTGATTTTACCTCTTTATTTTTTTTAAAGATTTTATTTATTTATTTGACAGACAGAGATCACAAGTAGGCAGAGAGGCAGGCAGAGAGAGAGGAGGAAGCAGGCTCCCTGTGGAGCAGAAAGCCTGATGCGGGGCATGATCCCAGAATTCTGGGATCATGACCTGAGCCAAAGGCAGAGGTTTTGATCCAGTGAGCCACCCAGGCACCCTGATTTTACCTCTTAAAAAAAAAAAAAAAAAGAATCATCCTACTTGAATATATTATTTTTTAAACACATTGTTTCTAAGGACTTTGTGATTTTAAAAAATGTAAATATAATTTATGGTTATAGATGTGTTGTGAATTGTTTACATTTAAAAAAGATCTATAGTTGGGGCGCCTGGGTGGCTTGGTGGGTTAAGCCTCTACCTTTGGCCCAGGTCATGATCCCAGAGTCCTGGGATCAAGCCCCGCATCGGGCTCTCTGCTCAGCAGGGAGCCTGCTTCTCCCTCTCTATCTGCCTGCCTCTCTGCCTACTTCTGCCTACTTGTGATTTCTGTCTCTGTCAAATAAATAAATAAATAATCTTTTTAAAAAAATCTATAGTTACCTATGCAATATGATCGTTTGTAATTCACATGACAATGATTAGGAAAAAGATTTCAATTGTTGTATGCAAGGTCCGTTAACTAAACAATTTTGGAACTTGAAATTTGTTTGATATTACTTGTGTTTATTAGTATTATTTTAATTCTGATCCTTTTTCTTCCTGTCTTTCGATTTATGGTTTGTGGCCATTAGATGGCGCTGTGCATTTCAAATATGAAAAGCATGTGACGTAAGGCTGGGCGGTCGTGAGTAAAGTAATATGCATTAGTTGAGATTGCCACGTTTTTGTCTCAGTGAGGGTAGAAACGTTTCATTTTTCACATAAAAATTTTCAGTATTATAATTTATTAAGTAGACATTGAGAGCATAATCCCACAGTCCCATACGAAACTTCCCTTGCGTAAAGAAAATAAATGTTCCTTCCCATGTGACACTGGTATAAGGCTCCTCAGACTTCGGTTTGGGTGTGGGGTTCCTGAGTCACATAAGATAATATAACTCCTTCACCTCCCCTCAGAGAGGCTGCTGCTGATTTTCTAATAATGTTGATTAACTTTTGTTAGTGTAGTCACATTCTCTCATTTGGAAGTCTTTATCACTGGAAGCATTTACTGACAAGTAAGATGCAAATTTATTTACAAATTATTTGAAATACTAAACTCAACTCTGGAAAAGAATAAAATTAATTGGCTTTCTTAAAATTGATATATCAGTCCAAGGAGGTGGCTTTATTATGCTCATCATTAACCCACTAATAATAGAGGATGCGCTTATGGAGGTTTTATGCCCAGACTTTGCCTCCTGCGTACCACAGCCTCTGCCACTCTAGCAGCACACCCTCCAGCCTTCCCCCCCACTGCACAACCCTGTTCCTCCAGACCTCCATCTGGACACCCAGTGCTCGCTCCCTCACCCCAATGTCCCCTTTCTCGGGGACCAGCCACCTTCCTCTGTGAAGTTGCCCCATGCAGAGATCCAAGTCTGGCTTCACCTTTTCTTGCTACCATCCCCCATACCCAATCTATTCCCATGTCTGCCGGTCCTTGACATTGACTCCGCCACTATCCTGGTCGTGGGTTGGATGATCTCTCATTGGGATGATGATTGATTAATTTTCCCCTAGTCTTGGCCCCTGTCAACCCGCTCTTTTCGTGATAACCAGGGTGATCCTTGTATAATGTGGATATCACTGTGTCTGGCTCCTGCTAGAAACCTTCAATAGCTTCTATCTCTCTTAAGACAGATCTAAACTCCTTAAGATGAACAGAAGGCCTTGGACCCTGCCTACCTTTCTGGTGTTGTCTCTTCTGCCTCTAAACTCTGTACTCTGTCCTTTAGACACGCCTTTCAGCTCATCAAACATGCTTTCTCCAGCCTCCAGCCTCTATTTGTAATTCTTTTCTCTCCACCCTTATCACCTAGATATTCCTACTGGAATCACTGCCTCTGGGAAGGGACACCTCCCCACTGCTTCCCCAGATAGGTTGGGCTTGCCTGCTTCCCCTAGTCTTTATCACACTTTGTGGTAATTGTCTATTCGTCCATCTACCCCTCAGTCTGTAGTAAACGAATTTATCTTACTAGCGTGTATCTCTACCATCCAACACAGGGCTCAACAGGTAGTAGGTGCTTAATATATGTCTTTTGCATAAGTGAATGAAAACCTGGGCACTCCTACTCATCCTTTATACCCCAGGTCAGTTGCCTTCCCAGCTCCGATAGTGTTTAAAGAAGGAGGAGATTTTCCTGCCTCCAAAGATCATGTAGCAAATCAAGACAGAACAGGGTTTGCACCCTATTTGGGGGTCTAGGTCTAGTTTTATTCTTATGGATGTCGCCTTCAACTGAGTTTTTTTTTTTTTGTTTTTTTTTTTGTTTTTACTTAGAACCCTGAGGTTTAAAAACATCAAACATGTACTTGGTGAATTATTCATGCAATTCATGAAAATTACTCATAATTATGATCATTGAAGCATTTTAATTAATCATACAATTAACAATATGAGTGTTAAGCCCCAGAATGTCTGATTGAAGTTGTGAGCCTTTCCAATGTGTCTAAGGAATGTGTGTACGTCCTGACTCCTGTTTCCTTCCTCTAACCATTCTATGAACTCACTTCCTCAGGGGAAGAGAGGGCTTATTCATTCCATGGTAATACAAAATACTCCTAGAGCCCATACTGCATGTCAGACAATGCTATATCCATTTTACTTGCATTAACTCATTTAATCCTCCAAATAACAAACATTAGGTGTTATCGTTCCTAGTTTAGAGATGTTAACACTGAGGCATAGAGAGGGTTAGTAACTTGCTCAGGGATGAGCAGAAGAGCTTGGATTTGAACCCAGGCAGTTTGGCTACAGGTTGTAGATCTTGACTTCTTCTCTATCATATCATAGAGAAAGCTTAACAGGGATATGTGTTTCTTTTCTTTTCTTTTTTTAAAATAAATTTATTTATTTGACAGACAGAGCTCACAAGTAGGCAGAGAGGCAGGCAGAGAGAGAGAGAGAGAGGGAAGCAGGCTCCCAGCTGAGCAGAGAGCCCCATGTGGGGCTCAATCCCAGGACCCTGGGATCATGACCTGAGCCAAAGGCAGAGGCTTTAACCCACTGAGCCACCCAGGTGCCCTGTGTTTCTTGATTATATTAATTGAAAATATTAGCAGCCCTTTTGGACTTGTTTTAATATATAGATTTCTGTGAGTAAAAGGGCAGTTCATTGCCAAAGGCTTCCTTCTCCTCTGCCTCTGGTTACAGCATTCCTGGCCCCAAACCTTGCAGTAAGCCTTGCAACCCTTGGCTCTTTAGGTTTTCACTCCTTTCTCTCTCCTCTCCTGACACATTTTCTGGAGATGAGCAAAGCCTTGCTCAGTTTTCCACAGACTGAGAGCCTTCTGTCTTGCTTTTCTTGACCATGTATCTCTAACTGCTGAGTTATTTTCCTTCCAACCTACTGACACTAATTTAGAGAATTGCTAAGCTTTACAAGATCTCTTGTTAAACCTTATCTAATGTGTGTAATTGTATACTGCACGTCTTTTACCTAAGAGTTCATATTTTTTAGTATACCCCATTTAACCCACAATCAAACAAGAGCCCTGCAATCACAACACAGCTACAGGGTCAACAGAGTGCATTGTTATCTGATATAACCAAGTATGATCATATATATTTGTACATTACTAGAAAGACTATTTTAAGACTGATATTTCAAAGAATAAATAACATTTTCATAAAGTTTGGATACCATCCAACCTTTGGGAAAGTGATTTAGAAAGACCTCCTTCCCGTATGTTAAGTTTTTTTTTCCCTCTCATAACGCTGTGAGACAGATGGACACTGGGGGCCAGGGAGCAGAGAAGGAGAGCTTATGTCCTCTTTGTGGTTCCAGAAAGATTACATTGAAGAAGGGTCACGGGCTGAATCTAGAAGGGTTAAATCAACATAGTTATTATCATCATTCCAGAAAGAAATATGCTAGAGTTTAACTTCAGAAATTTCATTTGGAAGGAGAAGAAAGGAACATTTTCCAAATAAGGTTACAGGATAATTTTGGCATTATGCTAACACATCTCATGGAAATTTTTGCTTCAGTTATGTTTAAAATTTAAAATTTAAAACTTCTGAATGTTTCAAGTTTTGTATGTTTATGTCATAGTTTTAGGGATGCCACTTGTTTATTTTTAATTGAGATACAATGTATATACTGTGAAATGTATACATCTTAAGGGCATCATCTTATGAGTATGCCAAAGATATATCCTTGTAACCAGCACAGAAAATTTATAAGAACTTTTCCATTGTTCTGGAGAGTTCCCTCAAGACTCTTCCATACTCCACAGACAACCACTAATCTGGTTTCTACCACCACAGGGTTTTGCCTGTTTTGTTTCTTTAACAAAGATAAGACTATTCAGATTTTCTATTGTGTCAGTTTCTTCTTGTGTCAGTTTTTTATGTTGTGGTTTTTTTCAAGAAATTTGTCCAGTTCATCTACGCTATTGAATTTATTGACATAATATTATACATAGTGTTATTATCCTATTAATATCTATATGATCTATGGTGAGTTTCCCTTTTCTTTCCTAATATTGGTAATTTGTGTGCTTTTTCTTGAATGGTCTTGCCGGGGAATTAGAAATTTTATTAATCTTTCAAAAAACCAACTTTTGAAAATGAATAATTTTCTCCATTTGTCTTTTTTTGTTGTTGTTGGTTTCAGCTCTAAAGTATTTCCTTTCTGCTACTTAATTTGGATCTAATTTGCTCCTTTTCTGCAGCTTTATAAAACTTTTTCTCCAATGTAAATATAAATACTTAAAATTTTCACTAAATACCACGTTAGCTGTATCCCACAACTTTTGACATTTTTTTGTTTTTATTATAATTCAGGTTAAAGTATTTTCTAAATTCCCTGTAATTTTTCTTTGACTCATAAGTCATTTAGAATTATGTTGTGTGGATCTGTCTGTAAATATGTTTCTGGAAAAAAATTAACATTTGAATTGGTGAACTGAGTAAAGCAGACACCCTCTCACATGCACACACAAAACCCCCTTCTTCGCCTGCAATGTGAGTTGGTACCAATCCAGAGGCCTGAATAGAACAAAAAGGTAGAGGAAGGTTAACTATTCTGTCTGCCTGGCCACTTGAGCTTAGATATCAATTTTCTTCTGCCCTTGCAACTCCTGATTTTCAGGCCTTCAAATCTACACCATCAACTCTCTGGCTTTCAGGGCTTTGAAGGACACCACCAGCTTTCCGGGTCTCTAGCATGCTGACAGCAGACTGTGGGACTTTTCAGCCTCTGTTAATAACATTTCAGCCTCTGTTAATAACATGAACCAGCACCTAAATATCTATCTATCTGTTTATGTATATGTGCACCTATCTATCTATCTATCTGTCATCTACCTTCTGTCATACCCCACATCTGTCTACCCTACATTCTACCCTAACATCATGACCTGAGCTGGAGGGCAGACGCTCAAACTGACTGAGCCACTCAGGCCCCCCTGCCCTCCCTTGTTTCTAATGAGAAGTAAACTGTTACTCATGGCATTGTTCCCTGCACGTTCATTCATTCTATCTATCTATCTAACTACCTATCATCTATCCTACTGGTTCTTTTTCGTTGGAGAATTTTGACTAATAAAGTGATTTCCATATACAATTGAAAACAGTGTGTATTCTGCAGATGCCAGGTAAGATATTCTATAAATGTTAGATCAAGGTGGTTGATAATATTGTTCGAATCATTTTTTGTGTGTGTTTAGTTCTTCTATCAATTACAGAGAGGGGATTTAAGATTTTCAACTATGATAATGAATTTTTTAATTCTCATTTTTGCTTGTACTTGAAGATTTTTAGTCACATGGACATTTAGAGTTTTAAGTCTTTATGATGGCAGTTTATTATTACGAAATGTTACTCTTCAACTCTGATAATTCTCCTTGATGTGAAGTTTACTGTGCATGATTATATCAACACTAACTTTCTTAGATTTGCTTGGTCTATATTTTCTCCCTCCATTTACTTGCAACTTATTTGGATCTTTAAAATGCATCTGTGCAGATAATAAATAGTCAAGTTTTGCTTTTTGTTCATCTTTCCAATCTCTTCCTTTTCACTGTTCAGTTCATTTATATTTAATATAATTATTAATATGGTTAGATTTAAGTTTGTTTTTTAACTTGTCCTGTTTTTCTTTCTTATTTCCTCCTTTTCTGTCTTTGTTTTGGTTAATAAAATATTTTTAGGACTCTACTTTAATTCATCTTAAGTTATCCGTCTGTGGAGTTCTGTTGTTGTTGTTGTTTTAATGGTTGCTTAAAATTTCCAAACAGACTTTTTACAGTTATGGAAATGTTCCATGTGCTTTTCCAATATGGGAGTCACTAGTTACATGTGACTGTCAAGACTGTGAAATGTGACTAATACAACTGAGGAACTGAATTTTGTTATATTTAATTTTAATTAAGTTTAAACTTTTTCACTTGAGCTTAGTGAATACTAACCATCCATTGTATTGGATAACACAATCTTACCAGTCTACTTAGATTTATATTGTACAATCTTATGTAAAATATAAAAATCTTACAATAGTATAATTTTATTAACTCTCTATCCTTTTGTTACTGTTGTTATGTATTTTATTTGTACATGGTTAAAAGCTCCACAATATATCTGTCTTTAAATACTCTTGTGTTTTAAATAAATTATAAAAAAAAAACCCAAGAAGATAGTTTTTCATATTTTCATGTCTATTTGCCATTTCTGGTGCTTTTCTTCCTGTAGGTTGTATTTCTCCTTGTATCATTTCCCATCATCCTAAATGACTCTTCTTTTAGAATTTCTTACAGTTTTCAGTGAATTATTCCTGCATTCATTTATCAGAAAATGTCTTTTTCGTTTTCACATTTGAAAGATGTTTTTACTGTATATAGAATTCTGGGTAGATCACTTCTTTCAGCACTTTAATGACAATTTTCCATTTTCCTCAGGTCCTCTTTCTTTCTTTAAGATTTTATTTATTTGAGAGAGAAAGAGAACACATGCAAGCATGAGTGGGGGGAGGGGCAGACGGAGAGGAAGAAGCAGACTTCGTGCTGAGCAGGGAGCCTGATGCGGGTCTCAATCCCAGGACCCAAACATCATGACCTGAGCTGAGGGCAGACACTCAAACTGACTGAGCCACCCAAGCTCCCCTGCTCTCCCTTGTTTCTAATGAGAAGTAAATTCACTTATGGCATTGTTCCCTGCATATAGTTGACTTTTTTCTCTATTTTCAACATTTACTCTTTATCTTGGTTGTCACCTTGTTGACTATGATGTGCCTAGGTGTGATTTTCTTTTTTTGTATTTATTGTCCGAAGTTTGTTGATTCTTCAGTCTGTAGGCTGACGTTTTCCACCAGGTAGAGGAATTTTCAGCCATTGTTTCTTCAAATTCTATTCTACACCATTCTTTCTTTCTTCTCCCCTCCAAGGACTCCAGATATATATGTAATTTCAGAAGTTTACTTTCTATTTCTAATATATCCATTTGGTTTAATCTTTGCTTCTACTCCCCATCTTTTTATTCAATATATTCATCTTTTCCTGTGCATCCTTAAATATATTGATATGAGCCATTTTAAGGGCTTCATCTGTTAATGCCAACATTTGGGTTCTTTTTTTTTTTTTTTAAGATTTTATTTATTTGACAGACAGAGATCACAAGTAGGCAGAGAGGCAGGCAGAGAGAGAGAGGAGGAAGCAGGCTTCCTGCTGAGCAGAGAGCCCGATGCGGGGCTCGATTCCAGGACCCTGGGATCATGACCTGAGCTGAAAGCAGAGGCTTTAACCCACTGAGCCACCCAGGCGCCCAACATTTGGGTTCTTTTAGATTCTCCTTCTATTGACTGCTTCTTTTCCTGATTGTGGGTCTCAGCTTCCTACTTCTTCACATGTCTAATATTTTTTAAATTATTATTTTTTAAGATTTATTTATTTATTTGAGAGAGAAAGAGCATGTGTAGGAAGGGCAGAGGGAGAGGGAGAGAGTCTCAAGCAGACTCCACACTGACCATGGAGTCCCACATAGGACTCAATCTCATGACCCTGAGATTGTGACCTGAGTTGAAACCCAGAGTTGGATGCTCAACCAACTGCACCTCCCAGAAGCCCCTAAAATTATTTTTCAATGTTGTTACCAGAGTTATAGAGAGTCGAGATTATCTTATTTTCCTTTAAAGTCTGTTGAGCTTTCTTTCTATGAAGCTGTTAAATTACTGGCAAATCCTCCTGATCTTGTTAGGCTTTGTTTTATTCTTTGTTTAGGGCAGTTCTATTTTGATTTTGTCCTTAGTCGTGGGGCATGGCCCTTTCTCTGGGGCATGGTACTTTTTCCTAAGGTGTGGTCTCTTTGGAGTTTCAGTTCAATATATGAGGTGCTTAGGAAGGTCTCTCCACTTAGGCTGGGCCAATATTCTTATGTTTCCCACAGTGCAGAACCTGTGATGTCCAGGTTTCTTACTTGTGGCAGCTATGCTTTGGTAGGCCTCCTGAAGTTTCCTCCTGCATGCCCACGGGCTGGAGGGGAACATTCATGAAGTCCACTCTCCTCCTCCTCTACACAGCTCATTTCTCTGTGATATCCTGCCTTAAAAATTCCAGAAACCCCAGCCATTCTGAATTCTATGTGTACCTCTTCAGCTCAGCAAGACTTCCATATTCCCTTGGATTCCACTTCCTTTGAGTTCAGTTGGTGTCTCTAAGTAGAAAGCTGAAGAAGACATGGAGCTCTCTTTGTGTTTCTCTCCTCTCAAGATCACAATGCTGCAATGTTTATTGTCAAACGCCTGGAACTGGTTGCCTTAGATATTTATGAGCTGTTTTCACTTGGGAGAGCAAGTCCAGTACCCGTCACTGTGTATAGCCAGAAGTAGATATCCTCCTTGGTGTGTTTTGATGTCATACGTACCCCTTAATAAACTATTAAAACAAAAAAAAAAATCACTTTTCTCCTCTTATTTAAAGATTCTTGTTTCATTTCTATGTCAGAGCACTGTTATTGATGATTATGTGTATTCTTACTCTAACTTCAATAAACATTAGTCTGTTGAAGTTCATTTAAGTTATTATAATTAACATTTCTAAATCATAATGATTAATAATTAGCATTACTTGGAGGGTACCAGAGTCATGCAGTTGGTTAAGCATCTGACTCTTGATTTCGACTCAGGTCTGATTTCAGGGTCATGGGATCGAGTCTCACATAGGGCTCCATGCTCAGTGCTGAGTCTGTTTGAGTTCCTCTTCCCCTCTCCCTCCATCACTTCCCCCAACCCTATGTTCTCTTTCTCTAAAGTAAATAAATGTTTAGCACCTGGGTGGCTCAGTTGGTTAAGCATCCAACTCTTGATTTCGGCTCAGGTCATGATTTTAGAGTCCTGGGATTGAGTCCCAGGTCTGCCTCTGTGCTCAGCAGGGAGTGTGCTTGAAGATTCTCTCTCACTCTCTGCCCCTCCCCCTGCTCCTGCTCACCCTCCCTCTCTCTTTCTCAAATGAATAGATATTTTAAAAAAATAATTAGCGTTACTCATTACAGTGTTTATCAAATGTTGAAAAGATATTTTTTTTAAGAGTTTAAAACAAAATTTGGGTAGAACAAAGTTCTATTTTAGATAGTGGGATACAATAAAATTCAAGGACACTAAAATGATCCATATAAACTTTGTTGTTCATTGGTAAAAAATGTTTATAATCTTAAAAACAAAAATACTTTTTCACTGACTATAATTTAACTGGCATATCAAAGGAAAATGCCAGAAACAAATTTGCCTGACATTGTATTCCTAAGAACACTGATCTAAATCATTGACTGTACCAGAATTTATGTTTTACTTTATTGTTTAACAAAATATATCAAAGCAATATAAATGATATTTCTGTTTATATAAATCAATTAGAGATAAGGCATGTTGAGTCAATAATTTACTTGAGACTAGAATCTGTTCTGGGGAGCTCTGGCCCCATACTCTGAAGACCCAGGGAATACATAATAAACTATCTGGAAAGTGCCCTATTTCTGGTTCTAGCTCCTCAACTGTAAAATAACATTTTGGTTAGAGTTGTCTAACATGCCTTCCAGATCAAAGGATCCATTCTTTCTATGTTCTTACTTCAGTTTCTAACCCATCTTCTCACTACAGTGCCATATTTTTGTCTTTGATCTTAAAACATTCTTTCCATATGTTTTCATCTCAGAGTAATGACAGCCATATCTCTGGGTGGTTATAACAATCATTGGATAATTATAAATGGGAACAAAAAACAAACATGTGGCTAAGTGCCAGGTAATTTTAAAACTTAAAGAACTATAACAATTACCCCATAAATATAATGCATTGAATCTCTGATTGCTATTACAAAAATGGACCCAAATTAAGAGAAACAGCTTAGCATTGACATGGAAATATAGACTTTGGAATGGTATCACTGCCTGCCATCAGTTATCTTAAACTGAGTCCAAGTTTTTAAAGTCATTTCCTAACTAATGTTAACAAGCACAGGTGTTTCCTGATTTCAGTTGTTCAGACTCTTAGAAAAAATGAGTAACTCAGGGAAATGTGTAAAATTCCTTTGTTGGCTTCCTTTCTCCTGTATCAAGCCTAAGCTTCATCTGGGTACTCTATGGGTCTTTGTATTTCCATACCCGTTGAGCCCATAAGCTTATTTTCTCCCTTTCTGTGTGGTATACTCGCCAGCTCTCTCTTTCATTTTCTTATTACTGGTGTCATTTTTTTCAAGTTTTCTGCCGTTTTTAGAATCTCAATTTGAATGATTCTATTTGAAGAGAAGGGGTCAAATATCTGTCTCTGGTTTGAAGGGTCTTTGTGGATGGCAGGGTTGAGCCCCGGCACAGCTGTGGGGCTGCGTCTGGTCTTAAGCACCAATTCCTCATGCCGGGGGTGGGAACAGTGTGAGGCAGCCAGAATGAGATGGTGGGGGAGGGTGGGGGGGGGGGAAAGTGAGCAGTCCTATGAAACAGAACTGATAAAATTTATATAATGTTGTAGGACTTTGCATTAAAGTTGGCTTCTCGTTTAGTTCTGTACAATTGCGTGACTTGTCCGACAATCTAACACTTTTGGAGGTTGCAAACCTAAGTCTTTGAATGTTACTGTCTCTTACGTGTAGGGGTCTTAAACTTGGGTGCAGGAAAACCAGCTGGGCCTGTTAAACTTTGTCAAAAAGTCAGATTCAGGATTGTCTGACTCCCCACTCCACCCCAAAATTCATGGTCAGACTGCCTGAAATGCCTTGCTGTTGGTTGTTGGCTTCCAGAGTTAAAATTATGTTGACTGCTTGGTGGGGCTTTATTAAATTAGGATTAAAAATAGATAGTAGCTTGATTTACTACAAAGTATTTACCTGTTTTGCTCATCTAGTATCTAGAATAAACATGTGCTAACTTTCTGTGTGCAAAACAAACGTGTCAATTCAGAGTTCTAAAAAAGGAAAAGGGAAGTACTTTGAAAGATTTTAATGTAGAAAGGTGCCTTGATTAGTTTCATAGAAAGTTATATTTTTGTTCTTATATGAGAAAGATGACTGGGGCTGGTGTGAATTTTACACTTCATTGTCTGGATTTCAAGGACAAAAGGTCTTTTTTTTAATGCCTCCTTCCTATGAACTCTACACTCTTAAGAAGAGGGGCCAAACTGCTTCTTCATTTCCAAGAATCAGAAAACGTTTAAGTTTCACCAGAAAGATGACAGGAAATGATTACAGTTTCAAAGGGTTAAAGTCAACCTTATCTGTGATTTGGTGTGTAGTTTTTTAATATTACCTTAAAATTTTTTAATAAGTGGCTAAAACTTTCATTATGGAAAAATCCCAAATTACATAAGTGAAAAGAAGAAAAAGCCACCTATACTAATAAACATTTGTAAAATTGCTGACTTCGCTCTGGGTACTCTTCCAAGTGCTTTACAAATAATAACTTCTACAAAACTCTCAGTACCTCTGGTCACCAAGTGAACCAGAGGATACCACCAACAACATGGAGGAAACCCCGTGAAGGGCAAGAGAAAGATGCTATTAGAGCAAAATGATCATTTTCCTCTTACGGGTTTCCTACAGAAGCCACAAAATCTAATAATTTGGTCCCTACTTGTTGTTAGTAACCACGTGGCTTGTTAATGGACTGGAGTTAACTGAGGAAGGTGAATGAAGCAAACTGTCCGATAGCTAAATTAATAGTAGGCTTTAGAGAAAGTCATTATTACTATTGTAAACCATATACATTTGCTTCTATTACTAGTGCCTTTGCAAATATTAACACAACAAGAAAAATATTAAAAATGAGGAGGAATAATAAGCCCTGCACTCAGAATTTAGGATTTTTAAACAATTTTAGTTTGAAAAGAAATTTTTGCTTCATTGGTGACATGTTACTTAATGTTGTTGTTATAGAGGTGGATACAACAGAATGTCGGGGTGACAACGTCATAAGTCTTAACTCCTCTAAACTATCTCTTCTTTTATTATATGAGGTGTGGTTTTTTTTTTTTTTTAATCACACAACTATAATTCAGGCTGAGGACATTTCTGAACCTGCTTTTTTTTTTTTTTAAAGATTTTATTTATTTATTTGACAGAGAGATCACAAGCAGGCAGAGAGGCAGGCAGAGAGAGGAGGAAGCAGGCTCCCTGCTGAGCAGAGAGCCCGATGTGGGGCTCGATCCCACGACTCTGAGATCATGACCTGAGCCGAAGGCAGCGGCTTAACCCACTGAGCCACCCAGGTGCCCCTCTGAACCTGCTTCTTAATGGAAGGAATGTAAGGTTGTCCAAGGTTCCATACACCTACTAAGAAATGCACTTGGGTGATGTAAAGGATTTCAAATGAAAATATTCTAATATGGGTAGATTTAAGTAGGTGAATTATGTTGAAAAAAGAAAATGGCCGTGGGAGAGATTCGTGTTTGTTCGCTTTACACACATACATTTTTAATTTCATTCGATTTTCCTATTAGGCAGAAATGTTTTGTGGAGTTGTTGTTCTTGATCACGAGGCTCTGTCCAGGCAATTGTCAGTGCAAAGTGTTATCAACTTGACCGCTTTTTGCGAGGGTAATAGTTTTACGCTTGCTCCTCTGCTCTGACCTCAGTCTCTGGAATCTGGTTTGAAGGGTCTTTGTGGATGGCAGGGTTGAGCCCTGGCATGGCTGTGGGGCTTAAGTGGGCTTTGAGGCAAACGGTAATTGAAGGCTCTTCTTTTGAGGAAGCCTAAAGAAGGCTGAGAAGCTCCGCCCACCCACTCTGCCTGTGCTTCTAGGACTTCTGCCTTCCATATTTCCTTTCCTTTGTTCCCTCTTTCACTGTAAACTGTTGACCCATTGGCTCACGGATTGGTGTATCCGGAGCCATTGGCTCACTCATCCCACATCCCTCCCAGCCCCCTATTTTGCTTCTGTTTCTTCCTGAAAGTCCCTGAAGATCTTCCCTTTATCCTAGAGTTCAGAAACCTCACAATGATGGGTCAGGGGAGGGTCTTTTTTAAACTCATTCTGCCTAATACACTGTGTCCTTTCTCATAGGAGACTGGTGTCCTCCTTCCGTTCTGAGAAATGTTACTCTATTTGTGAAATATCTTACCTTTCTCCATGCTTTTTGGAACACCTACAGGTACGACAGGGTGGCCCCACTTATTCATGTGTACCTTCGCATATTTAGAGAATGCATGGGGAACACTGCTGTCTTGCCCCGCACACCACCCTCTCCCGCCTACTGAGAATCTCGATCTTCTTTTTCTCAATGTACAGCAGTAGTTTTCAATCCTACTGTGCATTACAACCACTCTGGGATGGGGTTTATTTATTTATAGCGCCATGTGTGCGAACAGGGGTGAGGGGCAGGGGGAAGGGCAGAGGGAGAGGGAGAGAGAGAATCATAAGCAGGCTCCATGCCCAGCATGCAGCCCAACGTAGGGCTCGATCTCACAACTCTGGGATCATGACCTGAGCTGAAATCAAGAGTTGTTAACTGAGCTGTCCGGGAGCCCCAGACATGCATTTGAAGAAATGGGTCAAATCCCAGCTCTACCATGTACGAACTATGTTCCAATTCATTTAACCTTTCTGACTCTCGGTTTCCTTACTGTAAAATAGAGATAGTAACACTTACCTCACATGGTGGTCACGAGGATCAAACGAAATAAGGTTTGCGAAGTGGCTTGTTACAATGCTGGTGGATGCTCAATACATAATAACAGGACAGCCAAGGGAACGGTTGAAATGTATCACATTGTGTCACATACTTCTTGTGTATGTATCACATAGTTCATGTGAATTACTTTATCTTCGGAGCCCTCTTAGATAAGTATGTTTATTATTCGCTTGTGAGTCCAACACTGTAAGAGCTGTTTTCATTTACTTGTGTTGATTTCTTTATCTTTTGGTTTACCTATTTTAGGTACTTCATAACATATGTATATTTCTTACTCTACATTTAAAAATATTATTTACTATTTTTTTCTATGTTGTTTATCATGTGTCATTTTAATAACTATTCCATTTAGTTGCTATTCTGTAATTTACTTAGTCATTCTGCTATTGCCAGACCTCCTTTGGCAAAGAACTGGTTTGAAAAACCAGGTTTAAAAAAAAAAAGATTTTATTTATTTATTTGACAGAGAGAGGGTGAGGGAAAGAGAGAGCACAAGCAGAGGGAGCGGGAGAGGGAGAAGCAGACTTCCTACCGAGCAGGGCACCTGATACTGGACTCCATGCCAGGACCCTGAGATCCTAACCTGAGCTGAAGGCAGATGCTTAACTGACTGAGCCACCCAGGCGCCCCTGTTTGAAGCTTTTGACAAATACCATCAAACTGCCGTCCAAAGGTTGTGCCATTTCATAATGGCATGGGATAATTTTTGACCTAGCTGTTTTATTCTCTGATTCTATTTTAAAGTGGAATGGAGGTTGTGGGAAGTGTTACTTAAGAAATTAGATGACTAAGGGTGCCTTGGGTGGCTCAGCTGGAGTCCCAGAATTCTGGAGTCCCAGAATCGAGTCTGGCATGGGGCTCCCAGCTCTGGGGGAATCTGCTTCTCCCTCTAAACTTCTCCCCTCTCATGCTCTCTCTCACTCTCTCTCTCAAGTAAATAAATTTTAAAAATCTTTAAAAAAAAGAAATTAGATGAATGATAGTAATTCAGTCAATCAAGCAATCAGTCAAAAAAGCATTTAGATAATGTGCTAGGAATTGTATATGAGAAGTCCATAGTTATAGTGTGACTGACAAAAGAAATAGTAATAGCAATAAAGAAGAAAAAAAATGAACAAACCTCTAGTGATAAAAGGACCTACAACACTGAATTTAAAGCAGTCAGTACAAATATGCAAATTACTACATTACATTACATGCTGCTATTCAGCGGGGTGGGATGTATATAGAGAGGGGAATTTTTGTCCCCTGCCTTCCTTGAAAGTCAGGACCAGCTCTAGACAGAAGCTGTGACACAGGTGAAGTTTGTATTGGCAGACAGTCCCTTCCCACAGGCGCTTTGTACTGTGTGCTGTATACTATTTGTCTGGTGTTCCCCCCCAGGAGCCACCCAAGGGCACATGACATAGGCTGGGGACATTCAGGGTCTTCCCCAGGTTGATTTAAGAAGGTGGGTCAAGAAAATCCTCTTTCCATTGGGGCCGTGAAGCTAGAAATCTGAGTAGTTGGGGCTGCTGGTCACCATGTCTCCTGACTGTAGAGAGGCAATTCTGGACAGCAGGCTGAAAACCACAAACATAGAAGTTTGTCCTAAACTAAGTGCCATTTTCCCCCCATGTCTCAGATGGCATTCCCGCCTGCAGTCTCAGAACTGTATGATTTCTCTCCTCTCTTCTGTTGCTCCCCCTTAATAAAAAGCCCTCACCCCGTGATCCCATCTTCCTCCTCAGCTCTCTCTTCCTCATTCCAGCCCAACCTCTTGAACAAGTGTCTACACTTAACTCTCTCCACTTCCTTATTTTTCACCTCAAGCTACTCGAAATGGGCTTTAGCCCCCATCCCTCTACAAAAATGGCTCCAAGATTACTAAGGATGTCCATCGCCATCTCTTCATGACTGCCTTTAGTCCTTCTTTACTCGATCTCTTAGTGTCATTTGGCCTAACTAACCAATTCCTTCTTGTTTGAAAACCCTTTGGTTGGTTTTCATAATACCTGGACACTGTGTCCTCCTGGTTTTTCTCTTACACCCCTGCTGCTGTTCAGAACCCCCTTGCCCACCTCGCTTCCATTGATCCATGCTGGGGTTTCTGGAGGACTCTATCCTAAGGCCCCTTCTTTCCTCATGCTACAGTCTGTTCCCAACTTTTCTCCACAATCTTGATGTCATCCCTTATTCTGGCTTTGGTTGCTACCTATATACCAATGGCCCCTCACTTTGTGTCTTTAGCTCAGACCACACCTCTGAGCTTCACAGGCACATAGCTGAGTGCCCGGTTCAGATTTCACCTCAAATGTATGAAGATATTTCAAAATTCAGATGTTTCAAATTAAACTGTTCATCTCCCTCCACAAATCTGTTCCTTCTCTAGTGGTTCCTAACCACAAATGGCTCCCCAGTCCACACAGCTGCTTTAGCTGGATGCCTGCAAATTACCCTTGATACTTTCCTCTTCCTCCTACACCACGTCCAACACCAGGGCCTGAGTATTCTACCTCCAAAACCCTTCTCACATCCATCTGCATCTCCGTCACCACCACCTCAGTCCCAGTCACTGTTTTCTCTCCTTGGACTTTGGCATCTGCCTCCTGATGGGTCTCCCCACACCCATGCTTTGTCTTTTCAATCCATTCTTCACATGGCCTGAAAAGAGATTTTTTTTTTTTTTGAAGTTTGTTGGTTTACTTATTTATTTAAGTAATCTCTACACCCAAAGTGGGGCTTGAACTCCCGACCCTGAGATCAAGATTTGCATACTCTTTCCCCTGAGCCAGCCAGGTGCACCCCCCAGAAAGAGATTTTAAAAGACAAATCTCATCTGTCCCTGTACCTGCTTAACTTTCAGAGGCTTCCAACTGCCCACAGACCATGTCCAAAGACTTTCCCATGACCTACCAGTCGAGTCACCTTTTCAGGTGAATTTCAGCCACTTACTCCTCACCTTTTTTTGGGCTCCAGACACATGGAGTCCCTCTTGTTTCTGAAACAGGTGAAGCTGTCCCTTCCCTTGGGAACCCTGAATACACTGATCCTTTTTCTGTGTCCTTCAGGGGACCCTTCCCTGACCACCCCCCTCCAGGTTCCACTGTCCCATTGCACCTGAGTTTTCCTTCCCTGCACACCCCACATATGTGAGCTATATCTGTTTTTCTTTGCTGTCTTTCTCCTGGCTCTGTCGCCACTGCCCACCTGTACCTACTGATGATAGGGCAGAAATGGAGTGTCTAGTGTCCCTCACATCCCAGCCCCAGGATGTGTGGCTACTCACCATTTGGGGACTATATTTTTTTAATGCCAAAGTTCAACAGCAGTCCATCTTTCAGTGGTTCTTTTTTGTGTGTGCATGTGATGTTAGTCACCATATAGTACATCATTAGTTTTGGATGTAGTGTTCCAAGAGTCATTGTTTACGTGTAACACCCAGAGGCCTGCTCTTTGGAGAGGGTGACGGAGTTGACCCAAATGGTCCCCCTGACCTCTTTCCCTGGAGCACCAGGGCCACATGGACGCTCCCTGGCTGTTTGAGAGCTTGCTTTATTAGCCTTGCCTAGAGCTAAAGTGTCCTTAGGACGACACGCTGCATCCCTGCCTAGTTCTCTTAAAAGAAGTTTTGATGTTTTTAAGACAGGCCCTCCCTGACCGTCCCATTGCTCCTTTTCATTCTCTAGTGTGCCTCCATTCACAGGAGTGAAATTATTGAGGAGGGCCCGAACAGAGCCCTGGGTGGAGGGCGCGAGGGCCTGACCTGCTCTCAGGGGAACAAGAATAGCCAGACAGAATGTACTTAAGTATCTTAAAAATGGCCTAGGTTGGGGCGCCTGGGTGGCTCAGTAGGTTAAGCCTCTGCCTTCCTGGGGCACCTGGGTGGCTCAGTGGGTTAAGCCTCTGCCTTCAGCTCAGGTCATGATCTCAGGGTTCTGGGATGGAGCCCCGCATCGGGCTCTCTGCTCAGCGGGGAGCCTGCTTCCTCCTCTCTCTCTGCCTGCCTCTCTGCCTACTTGTGATCTCTATCTGTCAAATAAATAAATAAAAAATCTAAAAAAAAAAAAAAAAGCCTCTGCCTTCCGCTCAGGTCATCGTCTCAGGGTCCTGGAATCGAGCCCCGCATCGGGCTCTCTGCTCAGCGGGCAGCCTGCTTCCCTCTCTCTCTCTGTTTGCCTCTCTGCCTACTTGTGATCTCTCTTTCTCTTTCCAACAAATAAATAAAAAATTAAAAAAAAATAGCCTAGGCTTTATGGGAGACAAATTGGTTGTGGCTGGCCCTTAGCTTTGCGGTAAAGCACAGTACATGGACGGTTCACCCAAGGGCCCCCAAACTCCTGGCCCCACGGTGCAAAGGAACAAAAGGCTGCCAACTCTGACTTGCAAACGCAGCAACAAGTTGGAATGTTCCTCGAAGAGGCGATTTCTTCTGCACACGTGTGTCAGGGACAGTGTTTGTGTTGAACATCTTCTGCCCTTGCTATGCCAGGCTTGGCAGACCAGGAACCACCCACTCCTCAGAGAGACTTAGTACATCTCAGCCATGTCTCTCTTCAGAACCGAACTTTCCTGCTCTTTGTGCAACAAGACACACCTCTCCGAGGAAGGAGGAGGGCAGGATTTCCATCATTATTACCACCCTATTAAAAACAACAACAACAAAAAAGCAACCGTGTAATTACTCTCTGCAGGAAAGGCGCACAAACAGGATGGGCCCGAGCTGAAGCGGGGATGAGCCATTCCTGTAAAGACTAGGAAAAGGAACCTCCCCGGCAAGCGCCCGCTCAGGCCGCTGCCTCTCCCACACCGCCAGGCAGGCTCGCCAGCCCAACTCCTCCGGTGGTAAGGAGGGTGCCGGCGACTCCAGGAGCGCGGGTTCCCGGCTCCTGCTCCCCCTCCTCCTCCTTCCGCTCCCCCTCCTCCTCCTTCCGCCCCCCAGCACTCTCTGGACCCGTCTCCCAGGCGCCAGGTGTTGTCTCGCGCTTGGCCACGAGCCCTTGCCTTTAAGGCCTGCACCTGGGGGAGCCTCTAGCCCACCAAGCACAGCCAGACCACGCGCGACAGGGAGCGCGCGCAGAGCGGGGCCAGCGAGCCCGCGTGGGGCTCCCGGCTGCGCGCGCCCGGCCACCGACCCATAGTCCCCGCGGGCTGCGCGCCACGCCCCCGGGATTCGAAAGGCGCGGGACCCGGCGCGGAATTCCGCGCAGGGCTTCTGTGAACTTGGAGCCTGGCGGCGCGAGGATCCTACCGGGGATGCGGCGGCAGCTGCTTCCTGGTTTGAAGCTCGCCGAGTGGGGGAGAGCGTGAGCCCGCGGAGGCGGGGGCAGGAGGAGAAGCAGGAGGAGGCGGGGGCAAGAGACGCTTGGGGCTGGAGCTAACCGGACGGGTCGCTCCAGCTCTCCGGGGAGAGGAGCTTCCCGGCTCTGGAGAAGGGGCCAATCCTTTGAGAACCCCCGGGAAGCGCCGCGCGCTGGAGAGGGACGATCGGGCTACCCCGGCTCGCGGAGGGCTCGGCTCCGGGCTCCCCTCCTTTCCACCTCGCGGGGGAGGGGGCGAGGGAAGGAGGGGAGGGGAAGGTCCCCCGGAGGAGGCAGAATGACCAGTCGAGGGGGGCTTGGGCGCTGCTTTTCCCAGGAGCTGCCTCCACTCCTGAGGCTGCCGCGAGGGCTGGCTTGAGCTGGGGCTCCAGGCTCTCCCGCTGCGAGCCAGCGCGGCCCCCCGGGGCCCGGGCAGCGGCGCCGGCATGACGTCCGGCACCATGAAGTTCAATGGTTACTTGAGGGTTCGTATTGGCGAGGCTGTGGGGCTGCAGCCCACCCGCTGGTCCCTGCGCCACTCGCTCTTCAAGAAGGGCTACCAGCTGTTGGACCCCTACCTGACGGTGAGCGTGGACCAGGTGCGCGTGGGCCAGACCAGCACCAAACAGAAGACCAACAAACCCACGTACAATGAGGAGTTCTGCACCAACGTTACCGACGGTGGCCACCTCGAACTGGCCGTCTTCCACGAGACGCCCCTGGGCTATGACCACTTCGTGGCCAACTGCACCCTGCAATTCCAGGAGCTGCTGCGCACGGCGGGCGCCTCGGACACATTCGAGGGCTGGGTGAGTAGCTGTGATCCCTCCCGGTTGTGTCCGCTTGACTCGTTTTCCCCTCCACTTTTCAAATCTCTCCCGGGTCCCGCTTTCCCATGCTGTTGCCGAGCTCCGCGGCGAAGGGAATTCCCTCCAGATTTTGGTCCTCACCCAGGTGGCCGCGGCACTAGTGACGTGATCGCGGTGGGTGTGTGAGGGCTCATGCGTGTCTTCAGGAAGCCAGCCCGGACATGGTCCCCTTTTGGGATGGCAGCTTGGGTTAACGGGAAGTCAGGGCGGAGGGAGTGACAACACCCTCCATCCCCCACTGCCCAGACTTTGGATGAGGCGCCCTGATTCTGCGCACGCACACGGGTAGTACAAAGAAAGGTGAGGAAGATGTGATATGAAAGTGATTTGATCTGGGTAAAGTCCTTAAAGCGCTTCTTAGGAGAAAGCCATACATTCTCGCAAGTATTATTCATAATGTTTATGGATACGTGTTGGTTCAGCTGCTCAGACGTGCACACGTGTTTCAGCATGCAGATCCATTACATCCCATGGGTACATAACCCACACTGGCAGGGATCAGAGTTCCTGGGTCTGCACGTTGGCGAAGTTTTATTGCTTAGCAGTTTTCCAAGGAGATGAGGTTTACCTGTGTTTGTAAGCAACTTCGGTGGTTCTTTCACAGCCTGAGAGGTGCGAGTCTTGCGTGCACCTTTCTGCTGCTATTGGTCTGGGAGCTTTGAGAACTCTTCAGTAGTTTGTGGGCCACCCCCAGTTGTCCCATCTCTCCTGCTGGTGTTTCTGTGTATTGACAAGTAGTTAGCAGCAACTTCCTGCTTGCCTCTACTTTTCACATAGTTCCCACGAGACAACATTTCTGCTGCAAGTAAATTAAAATTTCTATTAGCACTCTGCTCAGTGCTAAAATGCCGTTGCTGCTTATTCTCGGTACTGTCTTTGTGATCCAGGTGTTCTCCTTCCCACTTTTACGTGATGAAATGATAATTATAATCAAGTGGTCTGGTTTGGCAAAGTGGAGTAGAGCTGTTGGAAGATTCTCAGGAGTTTAATGGTTTAAGTTCAGAGGATGTCAGTTTTGAGTCCAGAATGTGATTCAGTAGTGAAAACCTGTTTGAAATTAACAAGTGGTGGAATCAGATGGATAGTAACAAAGACTCATTTCAATATTTTATACTTTGAGGAACTGGTAATATTATCATATATTCTGTAAAATTACAGGTGGCTTGTAGAACCGTCTTTTTGTAGAAGAAAACATAATGACTATTTAACGATATCATCAAATTATATTGAGTTAATTTCTCTTCAGTTGAACTTTATGAAATTTAGAAGTGGATTGGAGAGGAATGGCTAAAATAAAGACTTACATTTTATCCTGTGAATTTCTAAATAGAAATAGAGGTGAGCCTAGGAATGCAAATGGAATTACTGAATTAGTGTTTGATTAGGAGTTTGATTGGGAAAGCTCTGGAGGAACCAGGTTCTGAAGTATGGTGGTAGGGAATGGCCAATGGTTATTAGAAGCATGACTTCCTGGAGGGAGCCTAGACTGGTCCTTCTTACCTGTGGTCTGCACCATTGAATCACATGGGGGGCTTTTGAAAATCCCCACTTTTAAAAACTTCAAGCATCACTGGTTGTGGGACCCTAGCTAGTATCAGTACTATCAGGGTCCCAGGTGATTCCAGTGTACAGTCAAGATTGAGAACCTGTGGCCTAAATGAAGACCAAGAGAATAGGACTGGAAGAAGCATATGGTAGGAAGATCCTGGATGAACAAAGATTTAAATATATGTTAAATATCTATATCTACAGTTGCCTGAATTAATTATACTGAGATGTTTAACTAACACACTGGTGGTGTTTTTGAAAACATGAACATTTGGTAGGCTAGGTCACCATTTAAAAGGCCTTGAAACCAGTGGTTTGCCATGCATTTATATTTGATTAGGGGCAAGGGCAGAGTATTTTGTAAAAAGTTCTGGGTTTTTTTTTTTTTTTTTAAGTTTTGGGTAATTTGAAACAGGATAGGATAGATAGTATGAGTAGAGTGTTTCATTAATTTTTAAGAAAAATCTTAGGAAAATATTAGAAATATATGGAATGCTTGTTTTTTAAAGGATTCTTTATAAATCTAAAGGTGGTTTTCAAGTTTAGAATTACAGGAATACTTATTTATCGAATATTTGATTTTACTCCACAATAAATTCATATGGTGCAATCGGAATTACAAATCTCTGAACTTAAAAAAAAAAAGATCTAGTGACTTAATTTTTGCTAGTTCATGAGTAGAGAGACAAAAACAGAAAATACATTTTTCATTAGAATAAATCATGGTTCTGCATTCTGGCTTAATGTACCTTCTAAGTATCAAGAAGATAACATTTATTTTGGACCAATATTTTCAGTATTACCTTCTAATCTTGATGAGAGAAGGGATTAGATTTATTTTAATGCAGTGTATTTCTAATACCAATCTTAATGCCTGACATGGAGTAGGCAGTTAAATATTTCTTTTCTGACTGACTATACATATTTCATTAAATCTGCATAAAAGCTCAAGGAGGTAGATGGGATACAGCTAAAGAAGTTCTTAAGCAGGGCGCCTGGGTGGCTCAGTGGGTTGAACCGCTGCCTTCGGCTCAGGTCATGATCCCAGGGTCCTGGGATCGAGTCCCACGTCGGGCTCTCTGCTCAGCAGGGAGCCTGCTTCCCTTCCTCTCTCTCTGCCTGCCTCTCTGCCTACTTATGATCTCTGTCAAATAAATAAATAAAATTTAAAAAAAAATTAAAAAAAAAAGTTCTTAAGCAGTATTTCACAGCATTAGTTAAATTAGAAAAGATCTCAAAGACCTACGTTTCCATCTGAAACTAAAAGGAAGAGCAAGTGGAACTAAAAGGAAGCAAAGTAAAGTAGAAAAGAGAAACAATAGAGAAAAATCAATGAAACAAAAAGCTGGTTCTTGTGGGGGGGGGACAATAAAATTAATGAGCCTCAAGCCAGGATGATCAAGAAAAGAGAAAAGACAAAATTACCAATATAGGAAAGAAAGAACATCATTATAGATCCTACAGGCATTAAAATAAAAAAAGAGTATTATGAATAATTTTATGTCAAATTCCACAATTTAGATGAAATAAATTTCTTTAAAAAAAATTTTTTTTATTTATTCGAGAGAGACAGAGAGAGCATGAGAGGAGGCAGAGGGAGAAGGAGACTCCCCATGGAGCTGGGAGCCTGATGTGGCACTCGATCCCAGGACTCCAGGATCATGACCTGAGCTGAAGGCAGTCGCTTAACCAACTGAGCCACCCAGGTGCCCCTGAGATAAATTTCTTGAAAGATACAAACTACCTGTACTTACTCAAGTAACTTGAGTAGCTTTATGTTTGTTAAGGTATTTAAATTTCTCATTAAAAACCTTCCACAATGCAGATTCAAGGTCTCAAGATGGATTTACTGGTGAATTCTGTCATATAATTAAGAAAGAAATAGTGCCAACTCTATACAACCTATTTCAGAAAATTTGAGAAAGAAACACATCTCAACTCATTCCATGACCCTTATACCAAAACCTGATGAAAACATTTCAAGAAAATAAAACTATAGATCCGTGCCCCTCATGAACATAGATATAAAAATTCTTAAATTTTAGCAAATCAAATCCAACCATATAGCAAATGGGTAGTACATTATCACCAAATGAGGTTTATAACCAGGACTGCAAGATTGATTAAACATCTAAAAATCCATCAGTGCAATTCTTCATATTAACAGAATAAAAGAAGAGATTGGTATGACCATACTAATAAATACGGAAAAAGTATTTGACAAAATTAAATAGCCAGTTGTAATAAAAACTCTCAACAAATTAGTAATAGAATGAAGCTTATTCAGTCTGATGCAGGACATTTGTGAGAAACATATAGGGAACATCTTAATGGTGAAAGAATGAATGATATTCCCCTAAGATCAGAAGTGGCATGGATGTCTGTGCTTGTCACTTCTGTTCAACAGTGTGTTGGAGGTCCCATTCAGTGCATTAGGCAATTTAAAAAAATAAAATGCATAAAGATTACAAAGGAAGAAGTAAAACTGTCTTTATTTGCAGACAGCCTTATTGGGTAAATAACTCCATTCACTGATGTCACGCTATGGTGAATGAATCTTTCAAATAATTCTTAAAAACCACTTTTAAGAGGTGTTATTAAACAGTTCTGCACAAGCCATCACAGATTGGCCATATTTCCCTTCTGTATGATCATAGAAAATTCTAAGACATCTACAAATGGGCTACTAGATCTAACAAGTGAGTTTAGCTAGGTCACAGGATCTAAACTAATACACGAAGGTCAATTGTTATTTCTATATACTATTAGTGGACTGAACTAGAGAAAAATACCATTTATAAGACCATCAAAAATATTTGAAATTGGGTAAATTTGATAAAAGATGCAAAACTTGTTCACTGAAAAGTGACAAAATATTGCTGAAATAAAGATCTAAGGTAATGGAGGGAGGAATGTGTTCATGAATGGGAGGGTTCAAAATTGTTAGGACCCCAGTTCTTCCCAAATTTGTTCAATAGATTTGTTGCAATCCTAGTCAAAATCCCAGCAAGCTTTGTTGTAGAAATTGATCAACCGATTCTAAAACTTATATGGACATGCAAAAGACCTAGACTGATCTAAGAACAGTTCTTAGATCTTTTTCTTTGAAAAAGAACAAGTTTGGAGGACTTAAACTCTCTATTTTAAGACTTACTGTAATGCTACGGTAATCAAGGTAATGTGATATTGCAGTAAAAAGAGTCCGATCGATCAGTGGAATGGAAGAGAATCTAAATTCTTATATGTATGATTGGGTTTTTTTTTTTTTTTTTTTTTTTTTGATGGATGCCAGGGCAACTTGATGGGAAAATAATCTTTTCAGAAGTAGTACTTGAACAATTGAATAGCAAAATGCAGAAATGTGAGCACTGTCCCTTACCTCATAACATACACAAAAATTAACCCCAAATGGATCATAGACCTCAACAAATGAGTTTAACTGTAAACCTTCTATAGGAATACAGAAGAAAATGGTAGTGACATTGGGTTCAGCAAATATTATTTAGATAGGACACAAAAAGCACCAACTATTAGAAAAAATCAAACTCCATAAAAATTAAAAATGATTGCTTTTCAAAGAATTTAAGAAAGTGAAAACACAAGCCACAGACAGGGAGGAAATATTTTCAGCGTTAAACCAGACAACAGACTTGTAACATGAACATATAAAAGAACTCTTTTTTTTTTTTTTTAAAGATTTTATTTATTTATTTGACAGAGAGATCACAAGTAGGCAGAGAGGCAGGCAGAGAGAGAGAGAGAGGAGGAAGCAGGCTCCCTGCTGAGCAGAGAGCCCGATGCGGGGCTCTATCCCAGGACCCTGGGACCACAACCTGAGCCAAAGGCAAAGGCTTTAACCCACTGAGCCACCCAGGTGCCCCTATAAAAGAACTCTTAAAACCCAATGGGAAAATACTCGACTTAAAAATGGGACAAGATTTGTATAGGCACCTTCATGGAAAAGAGCACATTAAAAGATGCTCAAAATCATGAGTCATCAAGGAAATGCACATTAAAACGAAAATTCATGGAAAGGTTAAATTAAAAAGATCAATCATACCAAGTGTTAGTGAGAAAATGGAGCAACTGGAATTCTTATACACCAGTGTGAGGAATATAAAATGGTACAGTCACACTGGAGAACAGTTTGGTGGTTTCTTTCTTTCTTTTTTATTTTTTTTAAAGATTTTATTTATTTGACAGAGAGAGATCACAAGTAGAGAGAGAGAGAGAGAGGAGGAAGCAGGCTCCCTACCTAGCAGAGAGCCTGATGTGGGACTTGATCCCAGGACCCTGAGATCATGACCTGAGCTGAAGTCAGAGGCTTAACCCACTGAGCCACCCAGGCAGCCCAGTTTGGTGGTTTCTTAAAGTGTTAAACATACACCTACCATGTATCCTAGCTACTCTTAAGTATTTACCAAGAGAAATGAAACCGTTTGTGCAACTTATACATGAATGTTCATAGCTGCTTTATTTGTAACAAAACTGGAAACTTCTCAAATATAAGTCAACAGTTGAATTAAAAATTTTTTTTATTGAAATATAGTTGGCCTACAATGTTCTATCAGTTTCAGGTGTACAACATAGTGGTTTGACAATCCTGTACATTATGAAATGCTCACCACAATAACTGTACTTACCATCTGTCACCATACAATGTTATTACAATATTATTATATTCCTTCTGCTGTACCTTTTTTTTTTTTTTTTCTTTTTTAAAGATTTTATTTATTTATTTGACAGAGAGAGATCACAAGTAGACAGAGAGGCAGGCAGAGAGAGAGAGAGAGAGAAGCAGGCTCCCTGCTGAGCAGTGAGCCCGATGCGGGACTCGATCCCAGGACCCCGAGATCATGACCTGAGCCGAAGGCAGCGGCTTAACCCACTGAGCCACCCAGGCGCCCCCTTCTGCTGTACCTTTAATCCCCATGAATTATTTTATACCCCTAAATTCTCATCATTTATTTTGCCCATCCCCGCAGCCCCTCCCTTTTGGCAGCCACTGGTGGGTGCTCTAAATTTATGATTCTGGTTTTGGTTGTTGTTTTGTTTTTAGATTGCCTATGTATGTGAAATCATATGGTACTTGTCTTTCTCTCTCTGACTTCTTTCACTTAACATAATATCCTCTAGGTCCATCCATGCTGTTGTGAATAGCAAGATATTCGTGTGTGTGTGTGTGTGTGTGTGTGTGTGTGTGTGTGTGTATGCATGTATACACACCACATCTTTATTTATCGATGGACCCTTAAGTTGCTTCCATGTCTTGGCTATTGTAACTAACGCTGCAGTGAACATAGGGGGTGCCTGTATCTCTTTGCATTTTCATTTTTGGGGCATACTCACTGGTGGAATTACTGGATTGTATGGATGTATGGATGTATGCACCTCCATACCGTTTTCCACAGTGGCTGCACCAATTTACATTCCCATCACCAGAGGATGAGGATTCGCTTTTCTTCACTCGCTCAACAACACTTGTTATTTCTTGTCTTTTTGATCGTAGACATTCTGAGTGGTGTGAGGTGGTACCTCATTGTGGTTTTGATTTGCATTTCCCTGATGATCAGTGGTGTTGGGCATCTTTTCATGTGTCTGTTGGACAGATGAACTCTACACCCATACAATGGAATACTACTTGGTAATAAAATGTGATGAAACATTCGTATGTGCAACGATATGTTGAATCGCAACATAATTTTTATTGAGTGGAAGATGCCAGACAAAAAGGAGTGCATATCATATGATTCCATTTAGGCAGAATTCTAGCAAATGAAAAGCAGTTTGTAGTGATAGGAAGCAGATCAGTGGTTGCTTGGGAATGGGGGATGGAGGTGGATGGATTTCAAAGGCAGCACAAGGAAACTTTTGAGGGAGATGAATATATTTATTATTTTGATTGTGGTGATGGTTTCACAGTTATACACTTACGTCCAAGCTCATCAGATAGTTCACGTTTAAGTATGTGCATGTTATTGTATGATGGTTATACGTCAATAAAACTGTAGAGGAAAAAATAATGAGGATTTTACCAAAGAAGATGTTAAGTGAGTGACTGAATTAGGTTTGAGTCAAGGTTGACTCTTGAAAACTTCATTGCCTCTTACGTGTAGAAAATATTTATCAGAGTAACAGCATCAAAAATTCATTACAGTTTCTGATTTTGGGCACACAGTCTCATTTTCTAAGTTGTCACTGCCGATTTCTTTTTCTGTTTCTTCTAGAACTGGTTGATTTTGCACAATTTCTTAGATTTCCGAAAGCTGAAAATTTGTCTACATTAAACCTTTCCTTCTTCCATGTATTTTCTCTATTTGTGACTGTCCAAATGGGACCAGCATCTAATGCTTAATGCAGAACATGGGGAAATGGGGGGAGGCAGGAGGAGCTGGAGGCTGCGTCATGGAAAGACCTTGGCATCCCCTCAGGAAGGAAGGACCTGCTTGGCGGGATCTCAGACTGTTTTCCTCGTTCACCCCTCCTGAAGACATTATGTTCCCTGCAGCCCTGGAAGGCTGCTTTCTCTGAACTTCTCAGTGAGGTACCTTTTTGGTAGTCCTGTCAGGGGAAGTGCCAGGTTTCCACTGGACCCTTGTCGATTGCCTTTTTTTCCTGATTCCTGGATCCAGGTGCATGAATTGATAGCATTTAAGTTCTTCTAGATTCATTATCTACCGGTTCATTGTCTTTTGTACTTTGCAGTGCAATTATTTATTCTAACAATTATTTCTTTCTGAGCCAAATGGCCAACAGTGTCCCAACACTGAAGAGCTCACAGTGTTGAGGGGAAAGACATATTTTAGCATTTCTAGGGAGGTTTATTCCAGTGTACAGGAATTGGATTGGATTTTTTGTGTCTTCAGTTTCACTGTAAGAATCTCGTGGTGGTGGGGCTGGCTGCTTCTCATCAGGCAGGTTGTGGCTCAAAAGATCCCCCCTACAGAGAGCATTTTCCTGACCATGTTATTATCTTGTCATCCTTCATTGCCCTCATCATTCTTTGAGATCATTTTGTTAATTTACTTATTATACCTTCCTCCTTTCAAGTATAAACACCATGAGAGCAGAGATTCCTTCTCTCTTATTCATTGTTCTAAACCCAGCCCCTGGAGCAGTGTCTCATATATAGAATGCACTAAATGTTTGTCCAAAGAATGAATTTCTTAAATGTGATTTTGGAGCAAGTAAAGTGTAAATATTTTGGGAACGTCTTTAAACATTTTATTCATCTTCCCAAAAGAAATAAAATCATGGGGGAGTGACCACTTATAACTATTGCAGTGTCCCTTTTTACAAGTCAATTAATGATGTGTCAGTATGTACTTGAAAGATTGGGCTGGGTTTATATGCTCTATGCATATGGTAATGGATTGAAAACTCTGTGGATGAAAAAATTCCTTGCTTTTGCTTCAGGTGAAAAGACTGTGATTTTTAAGCCTGTTAATAGGTTGTGATTTGTAGGCCCAACATGTTAAATTTGGGGCCAAGGCAAGAAGTAAGCATTCAGCCTTGGAGAGTTAATGAGGTTGGTGGGCAGAGTGTGAATCATTTCATCTTATGTAACTCTTTTGGTATCTGGCAGGTGTTCAGACTGATGATTAGTTATGATAGTAAAAGTGCAATACATTTTTATGAGATGGGTGGCATTTACTTAGAATAAGAAAGGTGCCTTGGATTTTCTGCAGTCTCTCTCTCTCTTTTAGATTTATTTATTTGATAGAGAGAGAGAAGGCACGGGGGAGGGGGAGGAGCAGAAGGAGAGAGAGAGGGAGAGAGAATCTCAAGCAGACTCCCTGCTGAGTGCCGAGCCCTACACGGGCTCCATCTCACTACCCTGACATCACAATGTGAGCTGAAATCAAGAGGCACACGCTTAACCGTCTGCAGTCTTTTTTCTGTTTTTTGAAATAGAAGGACGAGAAACTGACAAGATCAGGTTCTCCTTTTGTGTTAACTGCTTATCTCTGTCTTATTAGAATATGATAAAATGGAGGCCTGAGTGGAAACTCAGTGCCTTGACCACTCTTTTCTGTTGTTAACACTGCTGTATCCAAAATGCGTTTTCTCTGTTGCCAACCTGAGAGTCATTCCTTAATACCTTCAATGGCTCCCCTTTACTCTTGGATAAAGCACACATCTTTAAGGTGGTATAGAATGTTCTCCATGATCGGCCTCTCATTTCCTCTCGAGCCTTGTTGCTCACCTCTCCTCAACCCACACTCTGCTCCAATCACATCTTTCATCCCCAAGGGCCACCGGTTAGTTCCCACCTGTGCCTCAGGTCTCACTGTAGACATCACTTACCCAGAAAACTTACCTGACATCCCAAGTCTGGGTCCTCTTCCTTAGTGTTCCCTCAGCATCCTGGGGCTGCCATTGCCCATGGTTCCCTCCATCCTGAAAGAGTGGATATATGGAATTGGGCTCTCTTGGAAGTATGTGATATTGGTTGGAGGGAGGGAGTTCAGCGTGTGATAGTATGGGTGATTAACTAGGATTGATCTTTTCTGTTCCTGGGGTGGCTTCTCTAACAGACTGTTACATGTGTATGTATGACATGCCAAGACCTAGATGAGCATTCATCCACCGCTGAGCATGCCCTGTGTCTACCCTAGGGAGGCAAGGGGATAAGACAGACATGGCCTCTTCCTTCATAGGCCCTGGAGTTTCCAGGGGGAGAGAGGTTGGAGGAGAAAACCAACAATGAGGAAATTACAGAAAAGAAGTTAAATATTAAGATGCTGTGAGTAACTGCTGTGAGGAGATCAGGAACATTTTTCTGGGGAAAACAGCTGATTTTTCTAAAGCTCGAGCATAGATAGCCACAGGCCTGCTTCAGTTAAATGACTGATACATCATTCCTCAAAAGAAGAAAAGGAACTTTTGACCTGATAATGTTTTCCCCGGGGAGACATCACAGGTGTGCTTTTGAAAGGTAAATGTTCCTGACCCATTAGAAATGTTTCCATCTTTGGAAAGTGACTAAGTTGTGATGCCTATGAACAGATGACCTGACCTGAAAGAACATTCGAATCCCAGAGCCAGGGCACCGTAACACCCTGTTTGAACCAGTAAATACCTTAAGTTTCATACCGATCAGTAAAGAACCATAGATTTGAAGCAGGAGGGTTATCTAGTTCAGGACAACGACAAAAAGCCTGATGGGTCTTACTGAGGCCCAGGGACAGCCCGCAGATGAATTCATTTGGCCGAGATGTTTTTCATGTTGAATCTGAAGATACTTAGTTCTATGGTACTCCAGTTAGCCAGACCACGCCACTCCCGGTGACGAACTGGCTCTCTTCACTTGTCACCTGCTCGGTTCTGGAGGTTTTTGGGCTTTTGACACTTACTGTAGCTCAGCCTTGTTTGCAGAATGTGGGAACGAAGGCTATAGCCGAAGTGTTACTGTTGCCTTGGTTCATAGGATATGTGATGCACACACTCACACTTAACATAGAGATGTAGGTATATTTACTTAGATTTGTTTAGATATACATAATAATTTATTCATAAATACATTAAATTAGATGTATATTTATGTAGATGTTTATTTACACACATATATATTTGTGTCCTAAAATTTTAGAGGAAGCTGGCTTATTAGTAAATATATGGAGTCAACTTTTTTTTAAAAAGGTTATTTATTTATTTATTTGACAGAGAGAGAGATCACAAGTAGGCAGAGAGGCAGGCAGAAAGAGGGGCAAGCAGTCTCCCTGCTGAGCAGAGACCCCGATGCAGGGCTTGATCCCAGGACCCTGAGATCATGAGCAGAGATGAAGGGAGAGGCTTAACCTGCTAAGCCACCCAGGCGTCCCTGGAGTCAACTTTTTGAAAATATTTATTTAAGTAATCTCTACACTCAGTGTGGGGCTTGAACTCACAACCCCGAGATCAAGAGTCATACGTTCTTCCGACTAAGCCAGCCAGGCATCCCTATGAGGAGTTAACTTTGATGGCAAATCAGTATTATATTAACTTCCCAATTAAAAAAAAAAAAAAGCCTCTTGTATTTCATCATACGATTTCCAGCAGCATGTAAGTGCTGTGTTATAATGGGAGTCAGGAGAGCTGGGTTCAAGGTGTGGCTTTGCCATCTATCAGCTGTGACCTTAGGCAAGTCTCTGTGTGTCAGGGTCCTTGTTCCCTGGTTTAGATCATGAGGGGGTTACACTAGAATATCTCCAAGGACCCTTCCCATCGGTATAGCCTCTGCCTCCGTGTGTTAGATGGTTACATAATTTTTCTTTTGGAGTGATTGGTTTGTTTTTAAGCAGTCAAGATGAATTATGTCTTATCAAAGTTATTAGCAATTCCTAAGAATTGGTCCAAATCTAAATTGCTCAGGCTTGAAGAGGATTTAGCTCATGTCTAAATGGTTTTTAGCATTGACAGTGATGTTGGCGTTGTTTCCTTGGTTTAGAATCAGCCTTAAGGAATTACAGTGTGTCCTCGTGTCAAGCCACACAATTATATTTCTTGATTTACAGTAATGGCTCCTTGTCCTATGGGATGGTTGTAAGTTATGTCCCTGTTACTTGTTGGCAGAGAGAGACTGAGAATCCCACTGTTGGAGCTGTTGCTAGAAGCCATTCTCACCAACATGGTAATTAATGCTTTGTAGTCACAACATGTCTGTAGCCACTAGTCTATATATTCACCTTAGGTGATGACAAATACTATAAATCACTTGTAGAACAGACATTTTAATTAGATGGAGGAATGAGCCCAAGGGTATTGGCTATTGTAGTGTTGAAGTACTCTGTCAAAGAACTTTATGAGATGGGAAATTTTTGTTGAGAATCATGGTACTATCCAGAGAGATTTATCAAGATTATTATTTTGGTGTATTTTGGTACATACAGCAGTGATTTTCAAAACACATAGGACTTTTTAGTAGAAAGACCACTTAATAGAGGGCTCATCAGCACTGCTTTTATTAAGTGCTGACTTCTGGAGAGTTCCTTCAGTTTTACATGAGCTTTACCCTTGCACCTTACAGAGAGAGGAATGCCTAAAAGGTTTCATTGGTGCTTGTGGTTAAAAAAAAAAAAAAAATTAAGAAATTGGTCAGAGGATAGAACCATGGCCAACATGAGCCCCTCATAATTATATTAATATAACAAAACAGAGGGGGCCAGTGTAAGCCTGTTTTAGACCTAGCCCCTGTTCTTTAAGGACTTAAACCAAAATCCCAAAGCTGCATTTTCATTTTTCTTTTAAAGATTTTATTTATTTAATTGACAGTGAGAGACACAGCAAGAGAGGGAACACAAGCTGGGGGAGTGGGAGAAGGAGAAAAGCAGGCCTCACGCTGAGTGGGGAGTCCAATGTGGGGCTTGATCCCAGGACCCTGGGATTATGACCTGAGCTGAAGGCAGATGCTTAACGACTGAGCCACCCAGGTGCCCCTGCATTTTCATTTGTAAGTCATATTTAGCCCTTGTACTTGCATGACACTGTTTCTATATCTTTCTCATAGCACTTAGATGTGATATTGTGCCTCTGTCCTCACAGGAGGCTTTGGTATTCTTGCCTGTGATGTCACAGGGCCCCTTCCTGCGGCCCCTTCCAGCATCAGAGTTAAATGGTACTAGATATGGTTCTATTGGACAATGAAAGTTTTGCTCCCTTCTGAAATTTCTTCTGGAGACCATTCTGCTGATGGTCAGATTTGTTCTAAGATCTGAAATTATATCTGAAAGAGTACATAAAGGTCTCAAACATATTAGCATAATTCCCCAAACAGAAAACATTTATTAATTTGTGAGCTGCAGACCTCTTAAGTGCTTTGTTTTATTTTACTATTGTTCTGTCATAGTACGGAAGAGTTGAGAATAGATTCTCAGCAGAAGCAGTGCTTCTGAAACTGTTTTTGAGCCCAGGATCCTTTTAGTGATCATGAAAAACTATGGGCCCTATTTCTAGAAAAATGCACATATACATGTGTATTGACAATGTGCTGGGATCAGTGTCACCAGATTACAGTCCCCAAAGCCTAACTGTAGACACAGCTTCAGGTTAAGAAACCCCAGTTGAAAGGTATAAGAAATAAGGCTTTCATTAATTTCTAATTCCCAGGGTGTGGTTCTAATATTTCCCCCTGTATTTGAGGGCATTTTCACTTCAGCTAATTATAGCAGACAATTAACTAGTTGAAAAGAAGAGTTATAAATTTTAGAGAATAATACATGCCTAAAAAATGTATTCTCACTTAATGTCTGGTTCTTGGTGAAATATGCTAGAGGATGACCCATTTTAAGGTTATTTGGTTGTGTTATTTAGGTATTTTCAAAAGCCTCTATTTTTGAAGGGGTTTCTTTGAGGTTTGCAGTAGATGAAAAGTTGGAAAAAAAAAACCACCAATAAAACTAGGGCAGTTTGACTTTGGTTTGTATCTTTTGTTAATATCAACTTTTTGCCTGTAAAGAGAGATAGGATATAGGTGTATATTTAAAACGTTTACCCTCTTTTTGAGCTGCACTGGGTGTTATGGTGAACCTTTGTGTTAGTCTAAGACAAGCCCATGAAGTCAGTGATGCTTGTCTGCTCCTCTTGTCTTGTGACCCCTGGTCTTGTATGGTCTGGGTCCCTCTGACCCAACAAGATTTTCCAGTCTTCTCTTGAGTTTCAGTTCACCTCACGCACACCATGGGAAATGACCTGATGATGGTAGAAATTGATCTGAGTAGAGGTGGTCCAGACCACAGCTCCCTAGCTGGTTAGAAGTGAAGTTAGAGTGTAGCTCTGTGGACTTGAATCCAAGAATCTTCCCCAACGCCACCACACTGTGGGGTGGAGGCAGCAGAAAAGATCTTTACTGAGCTCCTGCTGTGTGCCCAGCTCCATTCCTGGTGTTCCAGATAGGACAGAGAACAGAACACCCGGAATCTTGGCTCTCACAGAGCTTCCATCCTAGTGTGGAGAGGTAGGTAATAAACAGGCAAACAGGTGATTATGAAAATAACAAATGGTGGTTAGTTGCTCCCTGGAGAACAAAAACAAGGTGATGTGGTAGAGTGTGATGAGATGACTGCTTTACCTAGAAGGGGCAGAGAAGGACTCCCAGAGAGGGGACATTTTGGCTGAGACCCAAGTGATAATCACTCAGCCATATGAACATTAGAGAAAGAGCATCCCGGGCAGAGGGGCTGGCTAAGCCGAAGGTCCAGAGGTAGGAACAAGCTTGACATGTGGAGGAACAAGAAGGAGGTAATGGAGAAGGTTGACTCAGAGTTACCAAGTTGGGTGCATTATTCTGGCTCTGCTGCAGTGAGCAAGTCCTCCATCTCTGACCGTTTTCTCCTCCGGACAGTGGTGCTCACATTAGCTACCTTCTAGGACTGGAGTGAAGATCAGATGTAAGACATTAAAAGTGCCCAGCACAAAG
>NW_019154088.1:57228086-57260424 GCF_002288905.1 Enhydra lutris kenyoni
AAAAAAAAAAAAAAAAGAAACGGTAGCTTTGGTTACTTTTAATCTCCTGAGGATATTCGTATTTTAACAAGGGCCTTCTGAAAATGATCCTGTTAACCCAGGAAAGACATCCAGATGGCTGCATTGGAGACAACGGGGGTGGAGATTTAAGTTTCTTGGGGAGAGGGGACAATACAGTCTTAGTGCCTCTCAGGTGACACAGAAGCATCTGCTTATACTCTGTAGCACTATATTTTCTTTTCTTTCTTTTTTTAAAGATTTTATTTATTTATTTGACAGAGAGAGAGAGAGATCACAAGCAGGCAGAGAGGCAGGCAGAGAGAAGGAGGGGAAGCAGGCTTCCTGCTGAGCAGAGAGCCCAATGTGGGGCTCGCTCCCAGGACCCTGAGATCATGACCTGAGCCGAAGGCAGAGGCTTAACCCACTGAGCCACCCAAGCACCCAGCACTGTATTTTCTAAAGGAGTAAGAAAACAAAGATTCTGAAGTTACTTCCACATTTTTGCTTTATTGAATGGCATATTTTCTGTAGACTCCTACCTATTAATGGAAAGTTTCAATTCTTGGGAGGATAGGCTAATTATACTGTGGTGATATAATTGATAAGGCCTCGAAGTGTTTTTATTTTTACAAAACTATAAACTTATGGATAAGAATTAATAAACATGGTGTCAGTAATCATAAAGGAAAGAAAACCTCAAAAATTATGAATGACTAGATAGAGTTTGTTCTTAACTACCAAAAGCCTGTTTACTTTATGGACTATAATTTTGTGAATTAAATCTGGATAATGTCAAAGAACGTCTGTTTTGGCATCTCCTTGACCTCTGGAGTATTCCTGACCTTCTCTTCCATATCCATTTGGTCTGTGTTTATGTAGAAAGACACGCTAGCATTTGCCTAAGCCACATAAATTAGGATGCAGAATCTACAATTACAGAGTAATAGTACAAAGTACAGGCTTTGAGGAATATTTATTAGACAACTACCATAATTATCAGTGCATCATAGTGTCAGAGTTGGGTGTCATCCGGATTGGGGTTCAGCTGTTAGTCTGCCTCTCATTAGCAGGGGCCACTGAAGCTCTCCGAGCCCCAGCTTTCTCACCATAACACAGTAGCTGCCTCGCAGCCTTATGTGAGAACATGGTGGGACTTAGGTAAACCATGGATCGCGGTGCAGGACCCATAGCTCCGTGGTAAATTATCGACCGTGTCCTCTTAACTGCCACCCCCACCACTCTCGCCCATACTTAAATATGAAGTCAGGGGCCCAGCCTTTTCTGAAATTAACTCTGAAAACAATAAGACACTGATTTACATAGAATTTTAGAGTTTTTAATTTTAGAGAATTCAGGGTTTAGAATTTCGAGTTTTGAGAATTTTAGAAGGGATTTTTGAGTCTGGTCTTTTTTTTTTTTTAAGATTTTATTTATTTATTTGACACAGAGAGAGAGAGTGAGAGAGAGAGAGTATGAGCACAAGCTGGAGGAGTGGCAGAGGGAGAGGGAGAAGCGGACTCCCTGCTGAGCAGGGAGCTCAGGGTACCAGGACCTTGAGATCATGACCTGAGCTGAAGGCAGATGCTTCATCAGCTGAGTCACCCAAGTGCCCCTGAATCCAGCCTTCTTACTGTTTTTGCTTTTTATTTAAGATTCTGGAGTGTAAATCAATAGGGTGATTACTCGTGGGAGAGGAGATGGTTTCTTTACCCTGGAATCCTAGGGATTTCAGGTGAATTTTGTACATAAGTCCACACTGAAAGAGCTTGCAAGGAATATGGGGAAATGAAGTTGGAAATACTGTAGCTACAATGTTGGCCAAAGTCAGTTTGTGAAAAGCCTTGAAATTGAGTCTTTTGGTTTGCTCATTCTGTGTTGGCCAGATAGAAGATTCTGAGTTAGTGTGAATAACAAATCAGAAGGAAGTTGTAATATTTAGCTGCAAAGGAGTAAAGGAGCCCTTTCAGAAGCTGAAGTGAGCACTTTTATTACTGCAGTTAAGGGAAATGATGGTAAATAGCCTCTCTGAGTTGGCATTAAAAGATGTTTCCTTGATTTAAGTTTGAACATATGATGCTAGTCATTGGATGTAAATTGTTCTTTCATGCTTTCAAAGAGGAAAACTACAATTTAAAGGTGCATCATTTGAATTTTGGGATTTATGGATGAAATCAAGGGCACCAACAATTTTGATTTGGTTTGCAGAAAAATACGAGGGCCCCTTCCTCCCCCACACTGACTCATTTTGAAGATGGTTTTGTCCAGTTCTAGCTGTAGATCAGCGACTTGTTTTGGGACCTAGATCTTTCAACAGTTAATTTTAAGTTTGAGGTTTCTGAAAAGTACGTATTTAGTTTTTCAGAACAGAAGTTGCATTTGCTCCCTGGTAAGGCCCAACAGTGCTTGCACTGATGTTTTAGCACAGTCTTGGTTTTGGGTATTCAGAAGCCTTAGCTCATGGGCTGTGCAGAGAATATATTGTTTTTGAATCTCCCTGCTGGGCCCCCTCGCTGTCTTGTCATGCACATCCTGTACTTGGGTTGTGGTTGTATTGATTTGCTGGGGCACTGCTGTTGCAAGTGTCTGGGGCTGAATGAGGATGTGATCGTGGGTGTCTACCCTCACTTCACCGGACCTGCAACCTGCAGCCAGCGGTGCCTCAGTCTGTGTGAGCGCCTCTCTCGGGGCCCCTCACCCCCGGCCCCAGGGCCTGGCCAAGTGCCCTGCATGCGAAAGGGATTTGGAAACTCTTGTAGAATGAAGAAATTCCTCATGGTTTTCAGGTCTTGAGTCTGATTCAGGAGCCGGACATTGTCAACCACTTCTGCTAAAAGATTTTGTCTTTAAAATGTTCGTATTTCAGATAAAGACATTAACACTTCGTGTGTGCCAGAGAGTTTAAGAGCAGCCCCGAGAGTAGTGGAGAGAGAACGAACGTGCCAGCGTGATTTTTCTTCTCTTCATTATTTAAAGAAGTGGAAGGGTGTGTGAAGGGACTAGCTGCATTCCAGATTCCTCAAATAAGATGCTAACTTTTGTTTAGGCCATTATGAGATGGTTTTCAAAACAGGAGAAACTGACCGTCTTCGACCGTGTTCTGGTCCACACATGTCGGAGAGATATTTGTGACAGCCTGCCCTTGGTGAGGACAGGACACCGGCAAGGGTCATAAACTAGATTCTGGGTTAATGGTGACCTTGAGGTGATAGTTGCCCGTTAAGCTTCTTTTTCTTAAAAAATCCTGTTCTGGCAAAATAAATAAGGGATCCCTGAAGTGGCTTCATTGTGACTCTAATGTGCCAGTTTTTCTCTCGGAACTGAATTTCTCATGGCTCATTGCCGACTCCTTCTGCTGTAACTTGGTCCTATCAAACTTGTGTATGTTGCATTTTGTTTTAAAATGAAAAATAGTGATTCCAAAATTGGCCCTGTCAAGATATGAAATGAGTCTTTCCACTAATATTATTTCTGTTAAAATTTCCAAGTCGAATTACTTAGTGACAGTTCTGTTTCAGTGAAGCTCTTGTGAAAAGTAAGAAACTGACAGAGAGTTGGCAGAACAAATAATGAGGTGTCCCTGCTTTCCCAGAGCTCCTTCTTTTAACTTTTCACAGACTCTTGCTTCCTTACTTGTCTTCTCCTTGGACCATTATTTGGAAGAGCTCAGAGTCAGTCCTAATCCGGGAGAGCTGTTTTCCCAGCACCCAGATCATTCTCGGTAGGCAAGGGCATCCATGTCCCAAGAAAACTGTAGCTCACGGGGGAATTTCTACTCCCACCTGTGGCCTGTCCCCTCGTGGCCCTGCTTTCCTGCTGCAGGCAGGCTTGGGGTGAGGAGAGCTTGCTGGTCAGGCCTAGCCTTCCGCCTGCCTTTTTGGGATCTTCTCTGTGTCCTCCCTGGGTCAGGTGTTCCCTTTCCCACACCTTCATCCTCTGCCTTCCTCCTGACACCTTCCCTTCAGAAACAGGCCCAGATCTCTCTCTAAACACTCACCCTTCCCAGCTCTGATGCAACGAGCCACACAGCCCTCTCCTGGCCTGGCTTGCTTCCCTTTTGAGGTGGGCCTCAGTGTCTCCCCTTCTCTTCTCAGTGTGCGTGGATAGTGCTCTGGCAAAGCCCAGGAATGACCATGTATGTCATCATGTCATTTCTTCTTTGTCTTGTTGGCTGCTACTTTCTCCTTGTGCCTGTTATATACTGGCATTTCCTGGGGTTTCATCCTTTGATTGTTGTCTTCCTCCACACGAACTCCACTTTCACAGTCTTAACCATATTGTGCATATGCTAAGGCCTTCCAATGCTTTGTCCCTAAGCCTGATTCTGCTTCTAGGACAGGGGCAGCTCTAAGCAAAGGGCTTTATATTCTGTCTCCTTCAATCCTCATGAAGCCCGTGAGGCATGAACAGGTACCATTCCCTCCAGAGGAAACTGTGGCTTAGGCAGGTGTCAGAGCAGGTCCAAAATCGCACATTTAAGATGCTCATTGGGAAGATCTACTTTGACATCTGATAGGCGTCTCTGGACCAACACTGTCCACGACTAAATACTCCATCTTTCCCCTTAACCTGCTTCTCTGCCCATTTTCTTAGAACTAGTCTCACCGTTGTTCAGTCACCTAGGTGTTCCTTCTTGAATTTTCTCTTTCATCTGTTTCCCCATTTCAGTCCATTGCCAAGTCCTGCTGAATTAGCTTGCTAAATACTTCTTGACTCAGTTTCTTCTTTTCCACCGGTACCACACCTGTTCAGGCCCTTGTCCTGTGGATGGATGATTGCTTTGAAACTGGTCCCCATGAGTCAAATCTTATTCCCTCAAATCCATCTTCCACGGAGCTGCTTGGATGAGCTGTCTAGAGCTCAAGCCTAACCTCTCTCCTGCTAGAAATCTTTTAAAGGCTTCCCATCGCCCCATAAAGTTCAGGCTTCTTGGGAAGATTCCCAGGAGTCTGGCCTCGCCTACCTCCCCCATTCCATCTCCCACCTCTCCTTCTCTCCAGCTCATGATCTGGGTACAAATGAGCAAGTTAGGTTTTCTTGCTCCTGGTCTTGTCTAATTCACTTCATTTTCAGTACATATCGATGGAGGAGGGCAGGTATTCATTTGTAATTTGCACAGAAGTCTTGTTATATAACACTAGAAAAGATAGGAGGGATGAAGGAGGTTATATAGAAAAAATATGTCACTCTCTTTGGGACTACAAACACACCCACAAACAGGCCTGAGCCCGCACATGCACAAACCTACACACTTCCGTGCATCAGCTGACAGCATTCACTGAGCATCTGCTATGGCCAGGTGCTGGATATGTCAAGTTCAAGTGGCTCACCTTGTGGTGGGGAAGACAGCACAAGCCCACGGTTTTAGGAGAGTAGCTGAGTTCAGGAATGGAGATATGTGCAGTAATAGGAATGAAGGTCAGGGGGTTGCAAACCTGGGGATTTAGGAAGGACTTCCTGGAGGAGGTGATATTTGACTTCGGTCTTCAGAGTAAGTCAGTATTAACTAGGTTCGAGGTGGTACAAACACCTTTCCCCATTTCCCCCTTGGAGAGTTGTAATTTTCCCATGGAATTTTTATCTGTGTGGGTCATTTTAAGTGGGGCTAACAACACTTAAGTGCTTTTTAAAAGCAAACTGTACCTGGTCCATACCACTGGCAGGAGCATATTTCATGAGGGTGGGAGGATTGTCTTGGTCTGTTCTCATTTACACTCAGTGCATGGCTCCTGGTAGGTGCTGAATAAATGGTTGAATTGGATGCCTTGAGGTGAGGGGTGAGGCGAGGTTCTCCTCTTTCCCCCCGAAGCTGGTAGAAGTCGGTGTGACAGTTGAGTCTTGTGTAGGGGTGACGCTGTGAGATCCCAAGCTCGGTGACCTGCCTCTGTAGTGGATCTCGTGGGAGGGGCAGAGTGTCGTCTAGATGTCCAACTCTTCTCTGAGCACGAGCACCAAACTCATTTGCAGGTGGAGGGCGTACCCTTTTAAAGGCTAACCCAGTAATTAAATTAAAGCAGAAGGCTGGTGAAGGTGGAACTAAGTCATTTATTAGCATAGAATATGATCAACCGAACTCCTATAAATGTAGATTATTGTGGTTTGTCCTTTCCTAACTGCAGCAGCGCCTTGGAGAGATGCCCCTGATTATGAGTTAGTCAGTGAGCTGCTGCTTGAAGATCTCAAAACGCCAGATGCTGTCATGGCCGCTGGTTTTAGCTTTCAGTTATGAGGGAGTTTTGTCTTCATGTATTCAAAGTGAACGTCTGTTCTGGGCTTAGGCTCTGAATTCGCTGCCCCAGACCCACCATTCCACAGGGCCCTGTCACTTTGTGCTGTTGGTGTGAAGCCTTTGTTTTTGCAGAGGCCCATTTCACCAGAAGAATCGCACCGTAAGTGTTTCCACAGGAACTCTGCCCCTCGCCACTGTCATTGTTGTGGCTGGAGGGCTCCACCACAGGGCGGAGGTGGCTTAGCCCTCGTTGTAAAGGCAACAGATCTTTCCATCTCTCACCGCAGATTTTCCAGTGTGTTCTGGTCCAGCGTGGAGTCTTAAAACCAGGTTCACTGATTACCACATAAGAACTGATAATTAGAGGTCTTAAATGATCTGTTGAAGACTAGCATCCAGAAAGGTCATAGAGAGTTTCTCGACCAGCTAACCTTAGACTGTGCTGTGGAGAAGCTGCTGTGAAGGTCCAGGAACCATCTAGCATCAGTGTCAAGACGGGTGGAGAACCTTTACCTCTGGCCAAAGCCAATGGCTTCTACATGGATCTCCAGTATCCTCCAATGGATACTGTTCCAGATGAATCCATTGTTCCTCTTGCACAAGCTATTTGCCTTTACTTTTTCCCAGGGCCTACAGCATGGCCTGGAACAGTCCGCTGCTAACTGTACGCTGTGGTTACTGCCCGGTTGGTGTTCCCAGTGGAGCAGTTGCCATGGTGGCCTAGTTATGGGGATTGATACGTCAAAGGAATGATTTGGGTATTAGTGTACTACCTGGAGAAAGGCTTAACATTACTCCAATTAAGAAATTAATGAATCTTGGGGTGCCTGGGTGGCTCAGTTGGTTGAGCGTCTGCCTTGGGCTTAGGTCATGATCCCAGCATCCTGGGATCAGGCCCCACGTTGGGCTCCCCGCTCAGCAGGGAGCCTGCTTCTCTCTCTCTCCTTCTGCCTATCCCCCACCCCCGCCGCTTGTACGCATATTCTCTTTCTCTCTCTGTCAAATAAATAAGTAAAAAAATCTTTTTTAAGAAAAGAAATTGGGGCACCTGGGTGGCTCAATGTGTTTAAAGCCTCTGCCTTCGGCTCAGGTCATGATCCCAGGGTCCTGGGATCGAGCCCCCCATCGGGCTCCCTGCTCAGCATGGAGCCTGCTTCCTCCTCTCTCTCTGCCTGCCTCTCTGGCTGCTTGTGATCTCTGTCAAATAAATAAATAAAATCTTAAAAAAAAAAAAAAGAAGTAATAGTATCTAAAAGTAGTACTTGGTCTCTTTTTGTAATCGGTATTTTGAGTGATATTCATTGCTTAATTAAAGTGTGTGAGACATCGTAAAAATTCAAAAATTGATTAGAAAATATGTATGAGCGTGAAGATGTTTAAAAAGAGTTTGACCTACAGCTTTGTTAGGCTGAAATGAGTGGAATTATAGTTGGCACCAGGAAATAGAGCTGGATTATTCAGAACAGAGGTTTTCTGGTTCCCATCTTCTATGTGGAAGAACAGCCCAAACCCTTGGGTTTCTTCTGGGTTTAGGATCCTGACAGTTTTTTAAAAAATTCCTTTTTTTTTTTTTAATTAAAGACGTAAATTGACATATGATGTTATACTGGTTTCAGGTGGATGCCTATTGATTTGACAGTTCTGTGCAGTTCTCAGTACTCCCCCCAGTAAGTGTAGTCACCATACAACATTATAATATTATTAATCATATTCCTTATGCTGTCCTTTCCATCTTTGGGACTTACTTGTTTCATAACTAGAAGTTTGTATCCCTTTATCCCCTTTGTTGATCTCACTTCCCCTCCTCCCTGGCAACCATCCGTTCTCTGTATTTAAGTGTGTGTGTCTTATTTTTTAGATTCTACATGTAAGTGAAATCCTACAATATGGGTCTTTCTCTGACTTATTTCACTTATTTCATAGTACCCTCACAGTCTACCCATGTCGCTGCGAAGGGCAGGATCCCATTCTTTTTTGTGGTGGAGCACTAGTCAGTCTGACCATTCCTGTGTGTTAGTCTTCTAACCGCAGCATCCCGTCCCCTCTATGCTGTGCAGGTATTTCGTAACGGTGGCTCTTTTGGATGATGGTGACTTTCTGCTTTGGGCAGTCTCCTCTCATCACCCTGAAGTGATGTCAGTATCCCTTTGGAACACCATGAAGCTTGCCATTTGAGGGACATGGCTTGCTTGTGGGCTTGGGACTGAACAGGTGTAGCCTTGGTTCCGGACGTGGATGAGCGATCTCTGAACGATCCCCTGGCTCCAAGAATTCTGATGTCATTCACATCGCCATCCAGGATGGCTGCCTTGTGACGCCAGATGGGTGAGAGGAAGAGGAACTAAGTATGAGAGACCTGGCTCCACGGAGCCCATGGGAAGTGGGTCAGCAGTCAAGTGAGATGGTGCCTGGCCTTTCCCAGCCACATCTTGTGATGCAAACCGAAACCAGCCAAAGGGTCCGTCGTGTGCCAGGTGTTTCTATGGAAGGAAGCTGTCGAGCGCCGGTATAGCACTGCAAGCAGAGATTTTCTTCCCACGTTGGTGATTTGTTGAATGAAGTGCTAATGTGTGTCACTTCCTTGTGGGAAAAGGAGCTGGTGGAGAGCACTGCTTGGTTGCTCTGTGACCCAGCCTGCTCCTTTCAGGGCTGCAGAACCAGCTGGGGGACCAGTAGACAGCTGGGGTGCAGCCTGGGGACGGTGCTCCGGGCTGTAATCAGCAGCCTGGCCTGTGACTGAGATAGGTGGGGTGACCACTGCAGGTCTGCTCTGATGCACGCCCTGACCCAGCTCACCTCACCTGGGTGATGAGTGTGTGAGTGTGCGTGTGCGTGTGACACTTGCAGAAGCTCCTCCCACGGCTCATCTGTGTAACCTTCTGTTTTCACCAGATCCCCATGGCTAGGTTAGGTTCTTCAAGCTAGAGGAACCAAAGACCTCAGAGATCATTCAGGACAAAGGATTTTGTATTTTAAATTTTAAATCCCCATAACCGTCCTGAGCTGTGGCTGAGCAATGGAGGCTGGGCTCGAATTGCTTACCCGGTATGCTGCTTTATACGGCAGTGTTTTGGTTTCTGCTTTGGGAGAATGACCTCAGGCCTATCAAGGGCTTATTTCTGCCCCTGTCACAACACTAGGCTGGGTACTCATTCTTTCTCAGTTCCTTTTTCTCGTATATTTCCTCACAAATCATTTTCCTCTTTTCATTATTTTTAGGGTAGTCAGTCCTAAGATACTCACACATGGACGATCTCTTCTCTCAAACCCTTTTCCAGGGAGCACATTTATGGAGTACCATCTCTCTCTAAAGTCTTCTGTCACTTGTGGTCCCTTCGTGGCCAGCACCAGCAGGGTGTTTTCAGGTCTTTTTTCTTTTTCTTTTTTTTTTTTTTAATTTTATTTATTTATTTGACTGACAGAGATCACAAGTAGGCAGAGAGGCAGATGGGGGTGGGGAGGAAGCAGGCTCCCTGCTGAGCAGAGAGCCGGACATGGGGCTCCATCCCAGGACCCTGAGATCATGACCTGAGCAGAAGGCAGAGGCTCAACCCACTGAGCCACCCAGGCGCCCCTTTCAGGTCTTTTGTAAGAGTCTCCCTCTAATACTTAATTTCCCCAGACTTTGTGGGTAGTAGACCTCAAGTAGAAAGAGAGGAGCATCCACGAGCTGTCTCATTCACACTGGCCACTATACAGAAGTAGTATGTTGTTGGTGTCCTTTTCCCATCCTTAGAGTAAAACTTGCAGTGTTGACGGAGAGCAGATGGACAGAGCCTCCAAAAATCATTTGATGGCGGTGGAAATCCAGTGTGCACTGAGGAGGACAGGTGGTCCTTCCCTGTGAGTCTCAACAGGGTCCAGAGGGACAGAGAAGTATTGAACGGGGTAGCGTGGGGGGTGGGATAATGCCGAATAATAGTGGATATCACTCAGTAAGGGTTAACTAGATGTCAGGTTGAGTGCTCACATGGTCATGAACTCAGTCAGTCTTCACAATACTTTTGAGATAGTTTGTCGTCTTCTCTCTTTAGGAGGCAGCTGAGGTCCAGAGAGGGTGAGGATACTTGCTCCCAGGTCGTGGTGGAGCTAGAGTGTGAACACTCTTGGGTGCCGCCCCCTCGTCTTACCCCATTCTCCCTCCATCCCCCCTTTCTGGCACCTCCTTAATCATACCTGCTTCAGGTGATTGAGAGGAGGCAAAGCAAAAAATGCAAGAGGGACTCCCGCATGTCTGCCTTGTAAGGGTATATGTTCCTTCATTCTGATAAAGTGGCAGAGAAATGGTGAAAGGTATCATTGTTGAGCTTAGTGACGGAGTGAGTGAGGTATCAAATGATCACAGAGCACACATTTGACCTCTGGGATTTACCTCCCTTCAAACACTGCACTTGCCATACAGTACACTTCTTTTACCTTTAACCTCATGCTCTCCCAGCCGAGCAGTGAATTACTAGGTGAAGTCATGGTTGAGTGTATCAGCACAAGCATGCAGTGTCCCATTTTGGGTGGAGTCTACAAAGGGCAACGTCAGGTAGCAGCTAATTTTAAAGGAACTATTACTTGGCCAATAGGTTTGCCACTTTGGGAGCAATTACTCTATGTCTGAGGTTATGTTAGACACAGAACATGCAGAAATAGAAAGGTAGGTTCTGTGCCCTCGAGGAGCTTATCTTGTAGGGGAAACAGATACATGAATACTTTCAGGGGTCCCATATTTTATTGTGTGTGTCTGATCAGATTGTGGTGCAGAACTCTTCACGAGCTAAGCCAAGCACAAGCCAGCACTGCATGTCTTTCTGTGTGTGTTTTGTGAACCACTCTGTGAATGTGAGTTTGATTTAAAGTCTGCCCTCCATCCTGGACTTCAACCAAACAGCCATTATAGAAATGAACTCCTAAATGAGTTACTCTCCCTAAGCATTTTAGTTCTCCTCGTTTATCTTGCATCATTAGCTAATGACATCAATGTTCTCAGAAGTCATGTTTAAGCATAGCTTAGGGATGGCGTAGGAGGTTTACCATATATTTACTTGGGCTTGTCTGCTGCCCTTTTGTAATCTGTTGGCCAGTGATTCTGGCTTTTTTTTTTGCATTCCTTTGAAGCTGGATGGGGAGAGGTGGACTGGTGGGGAGGGAAACAAGTGATAGATGTTCCCAAAACTGAAGAGCTTTCGGTGAAAATTCAGGAAAGGCCACAGTGTTGGTGCCAGTCTAAGGTGCCAAGCTGAGGAGAGAATACTGACTGACTTTTTAACTGCACTGACTTTTTATTTAACTGTTTTCCCTGGAGCTATGGGGATGGGGTGTTGCTGTTTAAAGTGATAATTTTGTGCTGGTAAGATTTTTCTGATTATCTTCAGAGCTGCGTGGAAAATGTTGCTGCGGGTCTATCCGTGCCGTCTCCCTGCTGCGGCCTTCATCTGCTCTCTGCCTGGCTGTGGTGGCCACCCTGGGCAAGTGTTGACCAGAAGTCCTTCTCGCCTGCTGGGGCAAAACAGTGGTGTTTCTGGGCTGTGGCAGTTGGAGCACCTGGAGTTTATTCTGAAATCCCAGTTTTCTGGAACTTTGTGCTGTGTTAGCTTGGATTTAATTACCCGTTAAGTGGTGGTCAAGGTTAACTAGAAGCCATTGGAGGTGATACCCCTCATGGAGACCCCTCAGAGAGAGGTCCTGGGTCCTTTTTCCATCAGAAGTTGGGTAACGATGCTTCTGTTTTACGCCCCAGAAACCTAATATAACTAGCAGCGAATCTCATTAGTAATTTATATTGGCAGATCTGAAGTGTTAGATATTAAATCTGTTTTACACGATGAGTGTTAACTTCAGCCAGTGAAGCTTCCTGGGGTAGAGGGCAATGCAATCACCTTTTACCAAAATAGAAAGGAAGAGGGCCCAGATTTTGTAGGGAATGGCATTAATATACTTTAATGACACGACAGGGGCAATGGGGTGAGGAGAGGGGGGGAGTAGGCTCGGGGAGGGGAGCTTCTGTCATTGGGTTCCCAAAGCTGATTCATCTTGGTGCCAGTAGAGCTGTAGAGACCCACAGGGGAATTCCCTGGCTCCTTTCCATTCCTCTTTCTGATACGATCTTTGCCCAGTTTATCTGTTAGCCAGGCTTCCATTTTTATCAGCACCAAAATGTTTTTGTGGCCCCCTACCTGGCTGACAGCTCCGTCCATGTTCTCAGGGAGGGTGTCACAGCCAGAGAAGTGTGCCGTAGAGAGGGCTGACTGGGACATGTATGTTAGGGGCTCACCCTACTTTAGAATGCTCTGGAAGCATGTGGCCGAACAGTGGATTCTGAATGACCAGAGGGAAAGGGCAGGGTGGATGAAAACAGAAGGCCGTTTAAAGCCTGTGTGGTGTCTGGAAAGGCGGTAGGTAGGACAAGGCTTCTCCTCTAGTTCTGATGTTTGGGCTTGGGGGGAAGGAAGCCACTTTTCTATTTTGATTGTGTGAAGACAGAAGCTTCTCTGGTTCTTTATGGGGTCTAATAAAAGGGAAGCATTTTTATTACCTGTGCTCTTAATTCTTCTAGTAAGCTGTGCCGAGCAGGTTTGCACTCCAGCTCTGGTGTATAATTTCTGCAGCTGACCTTTTCCTCTTCTTTCTGTCACCGTTGCCGAACGCCACTTTCAGTGGCCCTGGGTTAATGTCACCTTTCCTGTGAGTCCTCCGGGCTCAGGGTTACCACTGCTGCCCCCATTTTACACTTTTCATCACAACTGGCAGTTCAGCCTTTAGCCCTTTGCACAGAATTATTTGTAATTGATGAGTCATCCTCCTCCCCGACCCCGAGACTATAGGCTTACTGAAGGCGAGGGCCACAGTCGGTCGCTGAATTGGGCCAGGGTCACAGTAGGTGTCCCGCTGGCCCTGCTTCCCCAATGCATAGACTGACACAGGGGCAGCTTTGGGAAGTGTTGAGTGGAATCATTCTGAGAATTTGACAGAATGATGATGGGGATCCCGGCCTACTCTTAAGTCTGCCCTTGAGACTTGTAAGTGGCCGTTTGTTTGCTTTGCCCTTTCCTGGTTTTGGAGTATTTTCTCTGTTTCTTTTCATAGTTGTTTCCCACTTTGACCCTCCCAGTGGTTCTCTGAGGCAGGCAGAGCATCCCTTCCATCCCAGCAGAGGAAACCAAGGAGTTTCCACAGTCCGTGAGCGGAGGGGCATAGCTGGGACTGGAGCACATTTCTTTTTTTTTTTTTTTTTTTTTTTAAAGATTTTATTTATTTATTTGACAGAGAGAGATCACAAGTAGACGGAGAGGCAGGCAGAGAGAGAGAGAGGGAAGCAGGCTCCCCGCTGAGCAGAGAGCCCGACGCGGGACTCGATCCCAGGACCCTGAGATCATGACCTGAGCCGAAGGCAGTGGCTTAACCCACTGAGCCACCCAGGCGCCCCTGGAGCACATTTCTGACTTGAGGTTGCCGTGCTCCTCCGGCTGGCTCCTGCTGGCCTCCCCATATTTATGGAGCAGCTACTATGTGTCCATCTTTAACACTTGTTACCTTACTTGATCTCCTGTCCATCCTGTGGAGGCAGATATCATTATCCCCTTTTTACAGATGAGGACAGGGAGGCTCTGAGAGGTCAAGGAAGTTTTCCAGGAACACACAGCCAGTAGAAGGGGAAGGAAGGTCTGGGTTCACACCCAGTCCTGCCATGCTGGAGGACAGAGCTGTTGCTTGCAGAGGGTGCCACCCAAAACATGTGACTGTTCTGGTAGGGAGTGGGGAGCAGTGTTCATTGCTTCAGAAATTCTGGGCAACGTCTAGGTGCACGTTTATTCCTGTGGTCATGGCTGTGTCACAGATACTGTATTTAGCAAGTGTCTGTGATGTGCCAGGAGTGTGCTTGGGTACAAAGATGAATGAATAAGGTGACTACACAGAGAACTATGATGAAATAGTATGTTATTCGTGTCCCCAAGAGGTCTACATGAAGTGCGGTAGGAATGTAGAACTGGGAGGATGACCGAGGTTTGTATGGCCCTTTTTAGGCCGTCTCTTGAGTTCGCTCCTGTTTGTGTTCTCTCTCTTCTGCCCTCCCTCCCCGCTGCCCCATCCCTCTCCCATCAGGGATGGGGATGAGACAGTAGCTCGTCCAAAGGCCACGTGTCAGCCACTGGGCCCCAGAAAACACCAACACGTGCATTTGCCAGGCCTGTTTTGAACACAAACAGTGTACAAGGGGAGAGAAGAGAACTGACAGATATTCAGATTTATGGGTTTTTACAGAAAATAATCTCTTTTACTTGGTCAGGGTATATGCCTCACCTTCTGGCTCCATACTTCTCCAGGGACCAGGAGTATCTCATTGCCTCTCAGTCTCTGTTTCTGTCTGAAACAGAGACTGGAAAGAGCAGTAGGGTCCCTCTCACGGCTCATCAGAGTCCCATGCCTCTAGAAGACGCTGAAGACTGTCCTCTCTCCCCAGTGTCTTTCTCTACTGGGAAAGCTCAAAGCCCTTTACAGCTAGCTTTCCCCAGCATCCTGGGGAGGAAGGGGAGGGAGGGAATATTGTTAGTGCTCTTCTGTCGGGGAGAGATGTGGACCGTGCTGACCCCGTGAAAGCCCTTCTCTTGGCTTAGACCCTCAAGTAACCTCAAAATAACCTTGGTAACTCGGATCTTACAGTACTCCGAGATCAGTCCCTTCGTGTCTGGGGGGTGGCAAACATTCTATTGAGGGATTGTAGAGGTTATTTTTTTCCTACTATTCTTCCTGTAAGAGCCAGTCTGCTTCAGCAACCTCAGCCTCTGCGGAAATGGGTAGGCTTTTTTTTTTTTTTTTTAGATTTTTTTATTTTTTGAGAAAGAGAGAGGGAGAGAGAGAGAGAGAGAGCATGTGTGCATGCGTTCCAACAGGGGTGGGGGGAAGGCCAGAGGGGGAGAGAATCCCAAGCAGGCTCTCTGCTGAGCCCGAGCTGGGCGCTACAGGGGGCTGATCCCTTGACCCTGAACTGAAATCAAGAGTCAGTTGGTTACTTAACTGGCTGAGCATACTCGTTTGTTGGGAGGGATACATTTGAGTGAACTCTGTGGCTTTGGGGGCACAGTGAGGGGTGGGGAGATTCTGGGGGAGATTCGTCTGGTATTGGTGTTTTTCCAGTTGGTGGAATGGTGTCAGCATTCTCTGATACAGGGTTAGCTCTATTGGGCCCCAAACGACAAATCAAGATTAGTGGTGAAAATGGCATGCTCTTGGCACACTATGGCTTGTATTGAGAAAATGCAACTTAAATGTGAACATCCGGCTTGGATTCTTAAGTGGGAGATGTCTTCTCCTATCTCTTTCTGTCTGGCAATAAAAGTCTGAAAATGCATGCTGCCAGTTGTGGACAGCTCCTGCCCGCAGTGGTAGGGGAACAGACTCTGCATTAACCGCTTAGGAGCAGCCCCTGCTTCTGCACGGAGAAAATTGTTTCCATATTTCTTATAGCTAATTGCGCAGTGCACTCTCCTTTCGAGAGGGCAGAGTCTCAGAGCAGCTGCACTGAGCGTGGGAACAGGCGTGGGGAATTAGGACCCTGGGCTCCAGTGCCAGGTGACCTGCTAAAAGGCAGCAGGGACGGCTAGGAAATCATCACATCTGTCTACCCCAGATTGTCTTTTTGACAGAAGAATCAGGCTGTTGTCTCTAAGGGCTTCTCTGGCCCTAAATTGTGTGATATCTACTTTGGGCTTGCAGAGACTATCTCCCTAATGGTTCTTATGGGTCTCCTTTTGAATAACTTATCCTTTCCTTAAAATCAGGGTTCCCCTTGTTCTTCCTGTCCTTCTGTCTCCTCCCTCATGTCTGTATGGCTGTTAAAAGGGCACGGCGATTTGATGTGGAAGGATATCCCTCATTGCAGAGAAGAATGCATGGTTTGACCCAGTTCTGAAATAATAGTGATAATGATAGCAATATTAGTACAGGTACACATCTTTTGTTTGAACTGTTGGAGTCAAATGTGTTTCTGGATTTAGGATTTTTCAATTTTTCATAGAGCCAAGTGTCCTCTATTAAATAATAGCTCCATGGGGGGTGCAGGGGTGCGGGGGTTGGGATGGCATGGACCCATGTAGTCAAAAACAGTAGTGCTTCTGCAGTAAAACATGAATATTCACATTAAGTGGGGAAAAATAAAGATTACAAATTACCTTACTGAGTTCCAGTCAGATTTTGACAACAAACGTTGTAAAAGGTTTTTTTGGGTTTTGGAGCTTTTTGAATAATGGTGTTATAAAGGGATTGTGGACCTGCATAGCCAAAGGGAAAAATGTCTGGAAGATTTTATAGCAAACCCTTAGCAATAGTTTCCTTGGGTGGAGAAGTAGGGTGGAATTATGGAGGACTTTCATTATCCAAATTATACTTTTTTTTTTTTTTTGGTAAGCATGTATAATTTATAATCAGAAGAAATGATTAAAGATATGCATAAAACACAGGTAGAGATACACTTCACAAATCGATAGCAATGTTTTGGTTAGGACATTAAGATTTGAATGATTTTTCTTAATTTTTCAAACTACTGAAATGTATTATTTTACATATCCTTGATTTTTTCCCTAAATAATAGTATTATTAAAAAATAAAAGACTATGTGATAATTAAAAAGTCAGTGGTGAATAGTAAGTCCCTTGGAGTCCTGTGTGGGAAACCAGGAGCCACTTCTTTCTTACTGACTTGTAGAGCACATTATACTGACCTATAAGAGAATAAAGATCAGGGGCGCCTGGGTGGCTCAGTCAGTTGAGGCTCTGCCTTTGGCTCAGGTCATGGTCTCAGGGTCCTGGGATAGAGCCCCAGGTCGCCCTCCCTGCTCAACGGGGAGCCTGCTTTTCCCTCTGCTTCCCCCCCCCCACTCCTGCATGTGCTCTCTTTCTCAAATGAAAATAATAATGAAAATCATATGGAAAAAGCTAGTGATAATAGCAAAAATATAATGTATGGGAAAAGACTTTCTGGAACTATAAGGCCTTATAGAAATATAAGGCGTTACTAAAGTAACGTTGCAATTCTTTGGGGGTCAGAATGAATGGAGTTGGTGGGAATGGGCTTTGTCTGAAAATTGACTGGAATAATTCCTTCAAAATAGAAGAAACTTGCAGGTTTATGTATGGAATGTAAATCAGAAGCTTGGTAGTTGATTGTTTTATCAGTTGATATGTAAGGGCCTATATTCTTAATTTTCAAATGTTTTTGTATTTCTAATGAAAATATACTTATTTATTACCTTTCCCCACTTAATTGCATGGCCCCTTTTTTCTAAAGATTTTATTTATTTACTTGAGAGAGAAAGCGAGAAAGAGAGCTATCCTGAGCAGTGGGGAGAGGCAGAGGGAGAAGCAGGCTCCCTGTTTAGTAGGGAGCCCGACTGGGGACTTGATCCTAGGACCCTGGCATCATGACTTGCGCCAAAGGCAGACACTTAACCAACTGAGCCACCCAGGTGCCCTGCATAGTTAGTTTTATATGTTGCTCTGTAATAGCAGCATAATATTTCATCCACTGCTTTATATAATTTGCTGTCTTTCTACTGCTATTTCTAATTTTTTTTTGTCCCAAACAACACCTCTTTGTGTCTGTAGCTCTAAATTTAAAATTTTTTTTTTCTGTATCTAGGGGTTATTTTCTTGGTAAAGATTTCCTGAGTGCAGTAAGAATTTTTTTTTTAAAAGATTTTATTTATTTATTTACTTGAGAGAAAGTGAGTGAGTGGTCGGGAGGAGCAGAGGGGGGAAGGAGAGGGACAAACAGACTCCTTGATGAGCCCAGAGGCCAACTCAGGGCTCCATCCATCCACCCCAGACCAGGACCCCAGCTGAAATCAAGAGTTGGACATTCAACCAGCTAGAGTCACCCAGGGGCTCCTGAATGCAATACGATCTTAAGATTTATTCCATAAGCATTTATTGAGCACCTACTATTTGTGAAGCTCTGGCAATACAAAAATGAATTTTTAGGACCTGTGCAGGAGCTGTGTCCATTTCCTGGGACTCTCTCCCCATTGATTGGTTAATTCTCCATTTAAATACCACTTTACCAGGAGGCCTTTTATGAATTCCTCAAAGTAGCTTAGGTTTTTTTGTGCTGTTCCTTCTCATTTAATCACATTTTAAAAAAAGATTTTATTTATTTATTTGACAGAGGGAGAAATCACGAGTAGGCAGAGAGGCAGGCAGATGGGGAGGGGGAAGCAGGCTCCCCGCTAGCAGAGAGCCGGATGCAGGGCTTGATCCCAGGACACTGAGATCATGACCTGAGCCAAAGGCAGAGGCTTAACCCACTCAGCCACCCAGGCACCCCTCGTTTAATCACATTTTTAAAAATTAATTAATTAATTGATTATTATTTAATACCATCTGTGAGTACACAGTCATTCTGGGAGTACTTGTTTGATTTCTGCCTTCCTCATTAGACTACAAACTAGGAGACAGGTCTCATGTTTGATTTGTTCCCCCTGGGGGCCTCTGTACCTAATACTGTACACCTGGCATAAAAGAGGTACCTGAGTATCTCTAGTGAGTGAATGCCTGAAGAGATGGATTAAGTGAATAAATACTTGATTTGTTCCCTGTTTCGGAAAACATTAGAACTTGTTTTTAGAACATTAGAGTTGAACAGTGGATGGATGAATAATTTCAATGATGTGTAAATGCTTTATAGGAAATAAGCTTTTTTGGGGCGCCTGGGCGGCTCAGATGGTTAAGCATCTGCCTTTGGCCCAGGTCATGATTCCAGGGACCTGGGATGGAGCCCCGCATTGAGCTCCCTGCTCAGTGGGGAGCCTCCTTCTCCCCCTCCCCCTGTTCATGTTCTCTCTCTCTCTCTCTCTCTTAAATCATAAAATCTTAAAAAAAAAAAAAAAAAGGATTCTCTCTCTCCTTTTCCCTTTCCTCCTCCCCTCCTTAAAAATAATAATAAAAAAAATAATAATAAACTTTTTCCCTTTGCAGTGAAGTCCCTGGAAAAGGACTCACTGCTAACATCCTGCTTCGTGTCTTACAATCTGTTTGCCTATACTCTGCCTGTAGGAACAGGTTCATCCTGAGTTCTTTTTCGCTAAAGCTCTTGCTTTTCTGTACAAATCCTTTATCTGTCATTGCATTGTACACCATTAGCATTCTTCACCTGTTGGGCTTATTTTGATATCTTTGTTTTCTTATTTTCCTCTTATTTTAAAAAATCTGTTTCAGGATTTTTAACTGATCCTACCTGATACCTACGCTTCTTTTGGTCTTTCCACTCTTTGAAAAACTGTTAGTTCCTTGACGGAAGGGATGGTTTGATCTTCAGTTATGTCTAATACAGATCCGTGCAGAAGAGGGTTGGTAATAAAATTTTGGTAGAAGGCTTTAGAAAATCCATTTTCTTGTGTATGCTTTAATGGATCCCTTAGGTCAAATGGAGGAATTTTTTTAAAGTATGGTCATCAAATAAGTATGTAAGTAATGGACTTAAATTCATTCTTACTTGTTTACTAAAAACATAAACTACATAATTTTTTAAAAAGATTTTACCTGTTTATTTGACAGAGAGATCACCAGTAGGCAGAGAGGCAGGCAGAGAGAGAGGGGGGAGTAGGCTCCCTGTGGAGCAGAGAGCCCGACGTGGGCCTCAATCACAGGACCCTGGGATCATGACCTGAGCTGAAGGCAGAGGCTTTAACCCACTGAGCCATCCAGGTGCCCTCACACTAGGTAATTTTAAGAGAGATTTTGGAGTCTCATGCTCAAGATTGAAATCTCTTGACTACTCTTACTTTGACTTTTTTGCCTCATGGGTGGTTTCTGAATTCATTTCTGAGGGGAATGTTGCTAGTCAGGACCAACAGTTACTATTGCTATTTTATGATTTTCTTTGTCACCACTTCCACATTCTAGTTCACCTGGAATCTGGAAGCTCACCACCAAAGCACCTGTATAATCCAGTCTGAATTTAGAAATGTCACTTATGAGAGAGGCAACCTCAGGCCGGTGAGACTCTAATGTAGTCTTCTGTAATCACAGATCTCTTCGTATATGACAGAAACTGGCAGGTGACTCACCAGGGGTGGAAGCCTGGAAAACAGCCTACCAAGGAGGGTAGTCTTTCTGGTCACACATCACCGCCCTTTTGAAGCATCCAGAGAACCTGAAGAGCAGGAACCGCCAGTCAGACTGACTAGACGCCTGGCATTCTTTCATGGAAAGATGACAGCTCATCCAGGGTGAAAGAGGAAGTAGGGGGTGTGCATGGAACAGGAGGGTGCCCTGACATTTCCATTGTTTTGGCAGGCTGTCAGCTTGAGTGCAGCGGTTGTTTGGGGGAGGGGAAGAGTTGGAATCTTGTACCTTGTTGTTGCTCTCCTAAGCGGATGTCCTCTGCCATTTTGTCAAAGAGAACTCGTACTTGTCTTATCCTTACGTTGCTGCAGAGTCCAGATTGCTCGCGATCCTTACCGTTCCCCTCACAGTGAGTCCCAGACTCTACTGATGACAATTCTAGCATCATTTTAAGAATTGGGATTCTCGGGGCGCCTGGGTGGCTCAGTGGGTTAAAGCCTCTGCCTTCGGCTCAGGTCACTATCCCAGGGTTCTGGGATCAAGCCCGGCATTGGGCTCTCTCCTCAGCAGGGAGCCTGCGTCCTCTACTCTCTCTCTGCCTGCCTCTCTGCCTACTTGTGATCTCTGTCTGTCAAGTAAATAAATAAAATCTTAAAAAAAAAAAAAAGAATTGGGATTCTCTTATGTCAAATTTCTGGGAAGTCTGAGAGCCAAAAGACTTCTTACAGGCCGTTTCTGGCTTTGCCACTGACATGTTTTGAATGTCAGTTGTGTTTAGTCGCAGTTTATAAGCTTATATAGTAAGAGTCAAATAATTTAACTGTAGCAATGGTATTATTTTGATAATTTTTAGGTGTTGTCTTGGGAGCTTTTTGGGGGAAAAGGGTTACCTTCTTAGTTCTTTGTTACTGTGACCAAAACCCACCTGAGAGTAGAATAAAAACCAATGGAGAACTAGTGGTGAGGTGAGTCCCAGTGAGTCCCCCCAGTTTAATGGTGTTTGCAAGCCCCTGCTGTCTTCAGCCAGTAGCAGTCCTGCCCAAAGCCAGGATCCCCCACTCTAGGCCTGTGTGAGGGCCACCAAGTGGTGCCCAGGAGACTCACGGCGTGGCAGGTTGGTGCCACCCATTTCTTTCCCCTTCTAATGAGTGATTACTCCAAGCAGTTCTTGTTCCCTGGAAGACCTCCCCATCCCCTCACTCAGAAAACCTTGCATCTCATTTGATTAAGAATTTGAGACTTTCTGAAATGATCACCAGTTTCCTATGCGATGCCTGCAAACAGTGTGGTAGTCACAGTTATCCTCATCTGCTTGCTTTGGGTTCCCCACCACACCCCCTTTGGGGCCTTACACTATTATTCATTGTGCCTTCCTCATTCTCTAATTTTCAGCCTTCACGTCTTTACTATTTCTCTCCCATTGGCTGTGAAATGTTCTGTGTCTCCCATTTTCGCATTTCTCCTTCTTACTAACGATTGACCTATTTGTCAAATCCAGTGGACGTGCTCTGGTCCTTGCCATTCTGGACCTCCTTGTCATGTGCAACACACCCTATCAACTCTCTTTTGGAGTCTTTGGCTTCTGGCATGGTCTACGCTTCTGGTTTTCCTGCTGTGTCACTGTCTTGTATCCCCTTTGTGGGCTTCTCTTCCTTGATGCACATCTTGCTGTTGGCATTCAGTTCTGGGAGTACTCCAATGCTCTAGCTTCAGGACTTTCGCTGCTCACTGGGTTTTCATCATCATCCATATGCCTATGACCCCAGGTCTCTGCCTTGCACTACAGCACAGTGTGCAACCATCTGCTGGTTGTCGTGTATATCTGAAAGCCTCTTTAAATTTACAGGGGCTGCACTCAAAACCTTTCCTCCTAAACCTCCCCTTTCTCCTGCCCTTTGAGATGATTGCATGGTGGTGACGATTTGGGCTCTGGAACCAGACATACCTGGACTTGAGTTGTGACTCTGAAACTTCCTTGATGTTTGATCTTGAACAGGTTATTGAATTACCCAGCCTCAATGTCTTCCTTTTAAAGATGGGGATCAAAATAGTACCTATCTCTTATCTTATCTTATCTTATCTTACTTATCTCAAAGGAGGGTCCTTTGAGGCAGACTCTAATGCTTCTGTATAGTGCCTAGCTCAGAGTGAGAGTGTGATAAATATTAGCTGCTACTTCTGAAGCTAATAATACAGTCTATGTTCACTAAATAAATTTAAATTAAAATAAATAAATAAATAAATAGAAATAAAAGTAAAAAAAAAATATTAGCTGCTACTGGTAGCGGTCTCTTCTAGTTACCCTCATCATGGAGTCATGCTGGTTTCTTTAGTTCCTAGGTCCAGCCAGTCACCTGGTGTGGCTGATGTCTAATCACTGCCTATTTGCTATTTCTGGAAATTTCTGAGTTTCCTCTTGTCTTGATTCTCCCTACTTCTGCCTGCAGGCAGGCCCTCATTATTGCTCTCCAATATATATACAGCCTTAGTCTCCTGCCTTTTGTTTCCGCAAACTCAGTATGCTTCCTGGTGGCCTCTCTCTAACAGGACCTCTTCCCTGGCTGGAGCCCTCTGGTGACTCCCATTATGTGCAAATCAGAGACCAGGCTCCTTAACATGGTACACCCGCATTCCCCTGGCCCTTGCTGGCATTTGAGCCTGTTCTTTCACTACTCTCTGACTCCCACTTTATTCTCAAGCAATACCTTCTTGTGTTCCTTGAGTATGCCATGTCATTTAGGCAGTTTCTTGCTTTTGTTTCATTTCATTTTTTAAAAAAGATTTTACGGGCACCTGGGTGGCTCAGTGGGTTAAGCCTCTGCCTTCGGCTCAGGTCATGGTCTCAGGGTCCTGGGATCGAGCCCCGCATCAGGCTCTCTGCTTGGCAGGGAGCCTGCTTCTCCCTCTCTCTCTGCCTGCTTCTCCCTCTCTCTCTGCCTGCCTCTCTGCCTACTTGTGATCTCATTCTCTCTCAAATGAATAAAATATTAAAAAAAAAAAGATTTTACTTATTTATTTGGGAAGAGAGAGAACAAGTCAGGGTAAGGGCAGAGGGAGAAGCACACTCCCTATTGAGCAGGGAGCCCAATGCAGGGCTTCATCTCAGGACCCTGGGATCATGTACCTGAGCTGAAGGCTGGTGCTTAACCCCTTGAGGCACTCAGGCACCCCTGTTTCTTGCTTTTATTATCCACGCTGCTTGGAATGTTTTTGTCCCTGCTTTTGCCTTACTAACTCCTTCTTCCGAGGACTCAGCTCAGATGTTACCTCCTCCAAGAAGCCTTCTGTGATCCTCTAAAATTAGTTAGGTAACCTTCCATAGAGTCCTATCATTGTCTGTGCTCATGAGGTACTTACCGTGTTGGGTTATGATCTATTTCTGTGCTTTTCCTTCCAGTGTAAGTCCTGGAGGGCAGAAACTAGATTTCATTCAACTTTATATTTTTTGTGCCTGGCTTGATGCTTGACATGTCATAGTCTCGTGAAATGTTTGTTAAATGAATAACTGACTTCAAGAACGAGTGAACTTCCGCATGACCTTGGTTTCCTGTTTGTGAGGATGACAATATTCTGGGGCAGGGCTGGGTATCAGCCATTCAAACCATAGCTGGATGGCCACACCTGAGGTAGACACCCTAATATTCCTTCCTTGGAGTCCCTAGTCCTAGGTCCTGGAGTGAGGTTGTCAACTTTGGAGTGTCAGAACCTAAAAAGTTATTCCTGTGAAGAATAAAAGAAAATATATCACAATATTGGCTTTATTCCATTTTTTCCCCCCTCAGAGAACACTTAAGTATTTTAAAACCTGTGGTAATGTTAACACTTTCTATTTGCATGAGCACTGATGGGAGATAACTGTAGGTGTGAAGTTTTCTGAGAGTGTTACACCACAGTGGACCTATTTTCCATTGTATGGAGATAGAGAATGTGTATAGTTTGAGACAGAACTTCAGAGAGATGTAGACTGACCTATTTTAGAGACTGCATGTTTCCTAATCTTCTATTTTAAAAAGATGATGCCAAATACTAAAAAGCTTCAAATATTTTAGAACTCTGCTGTCTGACACGGTAGCCTAAAATCCGGATCCTCAGTCACATTAGCCATATTTCAAGTCTATGTCTTTCATATTGGAGAGCTCAGCTATAGAACATTCCCATCATTGCAGAAAACTTTATTAAACACACTGTTTTTTTGAATGTAGGAGTCTTGATGGATAATACCAAAGCCACCTTCCCACAGAGGGAATTTTACAGAGCTGTGCAATAAGAATCCTTATAGGGAACACCATAGAATTGCTGTATCATTTTATATAGTGGATGAAGCATTACATCACCTTATGACCTGAGCATGTCTCTGTCTTTAGGGACAACAACATTCATATGCCAAATAATATTAAAGTGTCTGTCTGGAGGTATTTTCTTATAAAACACAAAGTGGAAAAGAAAAAACATGGGTTGAGTAAATTGAATTACTTTTCTTTGCTTCACATTATCCAAAAAATTCAGAGGCTAAAATCTATCTTGGAACTCAATATTTACATTTCTTAAAGAAACCCATTGTGCATCTGTGTATGTGTGTGTGTGTTTGGATGACAGAGAAACAAGGGATTTGTATTGTTGGATAATATAAAGACACTTTTTAAAAAATTTTTATTTATTTGAGAGAGAGCAAACAAGCATGAGTCGGGTAGGGAGAGGGAGAGGCAGACTCCCCACTGAGCAAGGAGTGGACTATGGGGCTCCATCCCAGGATCCTGAGATCATGACCTGAGAGGAAGGCAGAGGCATAACTGACTGAGCCACCCACGTGCCCCCTGTAAAAACACTTTAAAAATAAAAGCAAAACAAAGGATGAGATCTGCTCCTATCTTATTTTCCTCCCCAGTTGCCTTATCCATTTGGCTTCCAGTGGCCTGAGGAACTTAAAGAGTAAACCTAGGTTTAGTGCAGCAGGAATCATGGTAGGAAGCACTAGCCATCTGGTATACTATGGAACTCGCTAGAATATTTCTTTGTGGAGCAGGAACACAGTACCTAGAATGCCTTAGATATCAGTATTGTAGAGGGATTGGAGGGATAGGAACCGTCATTCAGAAAGAACAAGAACCTCAGGCCTGTGCCGTTAGCTCACACAATTGCCATGCCCAGAGAGAATGCTGTGAGTCTTTCTGTGATTAAAGGCCCCAGGAGACCATAGACGTCTCCCACCTGCATGGCTATTGAAACTTGGTGCAGAGGTTGCAGCCGCTGGATCTTTTATGGATTATGGAATGCTATTTTGTTTCATATCCACAGCTCCCTTCCTAACCTGTTCAGAACAGTGCCTGGGGAAGTTCTTAGGTTTAACTGGTTTTTGTTTTGTTTTTTGAGAGGAAAGATGTGAGCTTGAGGGTGAAGGGGATTGAATTACCTTACTTTTACCTTTCTGTGCCTTTTTCCTCTTGGGGTGCTTCATTATTGAGGAAAAGAATAGAGGACCTGTCAGTTGGAGGAGAGTGTGGCAACATTTCTAAGAGATGAAGAGCTAGGGGTGTTTGTCCTAGATGATAATCACAGTGGTTGTTATACAGGCACAAAGTGGGTTCCTAGCCAATGTGGATACATTTATTTTATAAGGAGACCTTTTACTTTACCAGTGAAACATTAGAATTTCACAGAATCAAGATTTGTGAACTCTGTTCATGGTTTTTCTAAAACTTCCAACGATAATGAGGCTCATTTAAAACCCTGTATGTCCTCTTTTGAGAAGAGGCAGTGCAGGTGGTACGGCTGAGTGTCCTGAACTTGGGCTTTGGAGAAGGGAGGCTGGAGAGGCCAACCTATGGTCACTGCTTAGACAAGTTTTTAAAATTTCTGAACCTTAATTTTACAACCTATAAAAAGAGAGGGACAATGCTTACCTTACAGGCAAGACATGGACATTTCCAGGTGTAGAATAAGAAACTAAGTCAAGTTCACTCATTTTCAGAAAGACCTTTAGAAATGATTAAACATGCCATATTCCTTGATCATTGTTATGATTACATTTGGCCACATATTTAGTTTTCACCATGTATATCCACTTAGTGTTATAAAAGCAGAAGTAGGGACGCCTGGGTGTCTCAGTTGGTTAAGTGTCTGCCTTCAGCTCAGGTCATGATTCCTGGGTCCTGGGATTGAGCTGCAAGTCAGGCTCCCTGATCAAAGAGTCTGCTTCTCCCTCTGCTCCTCCCCCAACTTGTTCTCTCTCTCTCTCAAGGAAAGAAATAAAATCTTCAAAGTGAAAGGGTAGGTAGAAAGGGCTCTTGATGAAATCAGTAAGACAGTCTCATATTCTGCGTTCCTATTAGGGTATTCATCTGAAAATAAAATTGAAGATGATCAGAAGGGTATGTTGTTGTATTTTTTTTTTTTTAATTTTTAAAATTTATTTGACAGAGAAAGAGAAATCACAAGTAGGCAGAGAGAGGTGGGGAAGCAGGCTCCCTGCTGAGTAGAGAGCCTGATGCGGGGCTTGATCCCAGGACCCTGAGACCATGACCAGAGCTGAAGGCAGAGGCTTACCCTACTGAGCCACCCAGGTGCCTCCAGAAGGGTATGTTTTAATATCAGATTGCTTCTTAAGACAAATCACTGTATTTATTTAAAAGGAAACAAAGGGGTCAAGGGAAGTGAGGGAACTAGGACGTTCAAAGGATATTCACTTAGAAAAACAACAAAACCCTTGATGATTTAAACTTTTGGCTCTTCGGAGTTGTATCTTTGCTTACGGATTTCAGTCCTGCCTACGTGAAATAATGAATTCAACTGGTCTTCCAGAGAGCTTTTGAGGACAGACTTCTCAGTGTCGACTGATCACATACATTATTGCAGGTTTGTAAAAGTCAGCTTGCATGTGACTCTGACACAGAGGAGGTGGAATAATCAAGTGTTCCTCCCAAGAACACTATGCAGGGCTCACAACTGAAGGAAATGAAGTTCCCTTTTCCTCAATGCTTGGGCTGCTTGGGCCGCTTGGGCCAGTGTTCTGGGCGTTCTGAAGCCACAGCATGTGTCAGTGACTCTCTTGGCATCATGACACTCTCCCCACTTTAGGATGGGCTCATCCTCTAGTGGACAAGGATGGGTCAAGTATATCCCAGCCTTGCAGATGTGTGCCACGTTGAAGGGGATGTGGACGTGAGCACAGATGATGTCAGTGATGAGTGGCATGCCAGGGAGTTGAGAAATCCTACAGAACAGCCTTTTACTGCCCGTGAGAAGAAGGGAGGTTAAGACAAATCTTTCTGGAGAAGTCACCTGCACTGAGTCTTGAATGAGGACTAAGACTTAGATGATGAATGGGCAAGAGGGAAGGAAAGGGTGGTAGGCTAAGGGAACAGCATGGGTGTTAATGTATTAAATAGCCTGTGTATGCTTGAAAAGTCAAGCTTTATTTTTTTTTAAGGTTTTATTTATTTATTTGACAGAGATCACAAGTAGGCAGAGAGGCAGATAGGTGGGCGGGGGGGCAGGCAGGCAGGCTCCTCACCGAGCAGAGAGCCCAACATGGGGCTCAATCCCAGGACCCTGAGATCATGACCTGAACCGAAGGCAGAGGCTTTAACCCACTGAGCCACCCAAGCACCCCCAGAAGTCAAGCTTTCCTAATCAAGTATAAAGCATGGGGTGGGCGTCAAGGGAATAGTGTAGTAGGGGGACTAGCCCATGAGGAGTCAGCTATATATTATGTGAGGGCTTAGGCTATATGCTCTAGCTGCTGGGGAACCACTAAAGAACTTTCACTGGGTTGTAAATGGTCACGTTTGCCTTTTGGATGGGTTGTCATGACAGCATGGCGGATCATAGATGTGTAGTTGGATGCCAGGAAGCTATCATGGTAGGCCAGATGAGATAATCAGACATGCAAGAAGTAGTGACAATCAGAGGTGGGGAGAAGATAGGTTTGAGAAGTGCCCAAGATGTGAAGTCTTATGATTTTGCTCAATTGCCTATGGGAAATGAATGAGATGGAAGAGACCAGAATGTCTCCTAAAGTTTTTGGTGTCACTGTGGATCTAGGGAATGTAGGAGGAATAATGGACATTGGGCTAAGGTCATATATTGATTTTTAAAGTGTCCATTAGCCAGCCAAATGTGAGTCTGGAGCTCTGGGAGGGTGGGTGGCTGGAGAAAGGAATCTGGGAGTCATCCACATAGAGGTGGTAAGTTAAAAACTGTGAGTAGTTTGACGCCCAAGGAGAGTTCAGGTGATAGCAGTGGACAATGGATAGAGTCCTAGACAGAAAGGGAGGGCTGGAAGAAAGAAGGCATTCCTAGAGAAGTCCCAGAATGATGGGTCTGAAGGTAGACTCTGTGGTTATCCTTGAAGCTGGAAGGGGAGACTTAAGGGGTTGGTAATTGACATAGCTTACCCCAGGTCACTGTAAGTATTTGATGAAGTAGCAGGCAAAGTAGAATGGGGTTGGGAACTTGAAAAGAATGGAGATTATCTACAAAATTCCAGTCACCAAAGGACATGGGAGAGGAGCTGATCAAGAAAAAGTGAAAGAAATGTGAAGCAGTAATGAGGCCCAGCCAGGATTAGAAACTGAATTTACTAGGGCCTTGTGGACCTAGCGTGGTATGCAGGAGCAGAGGAAGCAGATCACGAGACTGGTCCAAGGGGAGGTGGGGAGTGGTGGTGTTGCTAATCAGAGATGGTTGAAAAGCAAGGTGTGAGGATGTTGTGAGGCGGGGGTTGGTAAGCGTTGGGAAGGAAATGTGGCCAGAAGGGGCCTCAGTGGCTGGCAGGAAACAGTTCCTGGCCTAGAGAGGGCTCTGTATGGTCAAAGCCTGGTGTGGTGGGAGAAGGGCAGGAGGCTGGAGGGTGGTGTGGATGTCAGGGCAGGACAGTTCCAGGGTATGGGCCTTGGCGTGGGGGTGCGGAAGTGGCTGGGCCCTGAAGGCCAGATGATTGGAGGAGGGCCTGGAGGGAAAAGGTGTAGAAAAAAGACTTTGATTCCACTTGGACAGACTTGTAGGATTCGTACTGAATTATGAAAACTTAATTTATAGAATAAAAAACTATATTTGGATGTTTAAGAACATGACGGATAGGAATGTGTCCTAAATATTTTGAGCAATCTTCTTAAATGCAGGTTATACAAAGTCAATTTTTTGTTCCTTTCTGTAGGAAGGGCAGGAGGGAACATGTAACTCACATAGTTCCCTGAGCAAGAGAATTATTAACCAAAAGAACTAAAAGCTCTAAAGTAAATTTGAGTATTTTCTAGTGCTAAGGAAGGCAATGGATTGATGCTGAATTATATGCAGTTTTGTGCAATCCCACTTAAAGTTTTATTAAAAACTGCCCGTATTTCTGTGGTTTTGTTTGTTAGTGTGTTTATTTTTGATAAACTGCAGGCATCCGTGTCTTCTGAGATTTGAAAAAATCAGAATAAATCACATTACCGTGTATTTCTCTGGACTCCTATGTGCTGGGTGGCATGAGGATGCAAAGACGCATAAGACTTAATTCTGGCCCCCAAAGGACTTCAAATTTAGTCGAAGAAACCAAGACATAAACACAGGAAAAGTTAGATAATTATGCAGGATTTAAATAGCAAGGCATTACATGACTAATGGACAGATGCATTGTTCAGACAGCAATTCCTACAGGAGTTCAGAAGAAAGGTCATTTCCGGCTGTGGCGGTAAGGGAAGGGTGTAATGGCTTCAGAAACGAAGGGAAAAAAGAAAGGGGTTAAGCAGAAAGACTGAAACTTGGAAATTACTGAAGCCTCATTCTGCAACTTCTACCTTACCTTTTGTCTCAGTTTCCCAAGCTGAGGAGGGAAGGGCAATGTGCTCCCTCTGGTCCCATCAGAAGGCGAGCCTGTGATTGCACAACTCTCCCCACAGTCTGCCATAACGTGTAGGAGGCATCTACTGCACGCCTTGGGAGGGTCTGTGGAGTTTTAGGTTACTAGGGTGTCATTTCTGTTGTTCGCGTGTACCAAGAACAATGAAAAGCCTCAGCGTATTGCCAGAAGTTTTGCCTGGTATCATTTTGTTTTGTTTTTCTAGTAAAGAAAGACTACTCCAACTCTGAAGACATTTGAAGCAAATTACAAGGCAAATGACTACTTTGGGAAAATGGTTTCCATGTTTCTTTCTTCATTGCCTTGAGAAAAGGTAATGATGAATAAAGAAGCAAAACAGGAGAGGAGCCAGATCCTTCCAGATCCCTCCAGATCCCAGGAGAAAAATGTTTTGTCATTCACCTGTTCGCCTGGTGTCCTCGAGGAAGCTCAGTGGAAAGTGCAGGTTGGCTGGTGGCCACTTTGGGGAAGCCAGCCTGACCTCTGGCATTCTGGAGACTATGGCCTCAGAGTTCATGGGTATCCCGAATAGAATTCGGGTATCAGGCATTTCAACACTGTTGTTAATTAGTTTGGGAATATGAATGGTACTCATTAGGCAAGGGGGCGTGGACCCACGCTGTAACTAACGGGACCCGTTCTTACACAACCAGTGATCCTTCAGGATCTCTGTATTCCATGTTTATGCATGTTTATACACTTGCCTCAGTTATCAAAGGCCATGAGGAAGCGTTCAAGGATCCTGGGGCTCCTAGCATAATGGCGATGGAAATTGAACCTGCTTTAAACCACTAAGAGTGCTTCTCTGTTGAGGGAGATGGCTCCTTCTGCTGTGGTCTTCCCTTCTCCTAAGATAATTGTGGTAAGAGGCACTAAGTGTGACATGTCTGAAACAAGGGTTTGCATAAATAGGGAACTCTTATTTTCCCGAATATATCCACTTTCTCACATATTCCATTGCTCTACCCCTTCTCTGTGTCTGGAACTTGTGACCTGGAGATCATAAGCGGGACTCTTCCCTACTCTGACAGGTTGGGGATGCAGAGCTAGGAGAAGGCAGCAGTTGTGACCAAGAGCAACAGGAGAGGAGGAAACAGACAGGAAGATGAAGAAAGCAGGCATTACAACCACAGAGACAAGGTAGAGTCAGCTAGTAATGCTCAGTGTCGCTTGCCCTACCCTAGTCTAAATGTCCGTGTCTCATTCAACCTCCCCAGAGGATATGCAGCCAGGAGAACCAAGATGAGGTGGTGCAACTCTGATATTGCGTGTGTGTGTGTGTGTGTGTGTGTGTGTGTGTGTGTTTGTGAAGTCAGCCCCAATGAACTGCTGCACAGGTTGCGATGGGTGAGGTCACGTGCCAGAGGTGCAGCTCGCCCAAGCGTGTCTCGGTGCTGCTCTCGTCCTGAGATTTCCTTATTTTCAGCACCCAGCTTGGTGCTTGGCACACAGTAGGTGTTCAGTAAATGTTTCCTGGATCACTAACTGGATGAATGAGCGCTGACCTTTGTAAGAGGTTCTATGACTTGGAATCATTATTGAAGGAGTTCTGCCCACGGTGGAATTGTGCCCTCCTTGTGACTTTCCTGCACCAACGGCAAGCAATGGGTCACCCAGATAGGAGATGCACTCTTAACCTGGGATCCTTGGAGGAGCCTCTGGGTGTCTGAGAGCCTCATGATGCTGGATGCCAAGTGAGGACTTTTTCTAGGAAAGGGGCCAGAGGAATATGAGACCCAGTCAGGCAAAACGGTACTGTTTTGACCCGGCCTAGTCCTTGTATGGGGTTCCTAGCACCCTCTCGTCCAGCACCTGCTGCGGGTTCTTGACACGCCCATCCTTCCCTCTTCCCTGGCTATTACCAGCATTCCCGGAATTGCCCCTTGTTACAGAGAAAAAAAAGGCGGGGGGGGGGTGAGAAAGAAACCATACTTCCAAGATGATCTTGTCTTTCTTTGATCCTGTCCTGACCGGGCAGGAGGCTTCATGCTAATGTTCCTTCTGCCTAATTGAGGGAGGGAGGAGGAGCCCCCAAAAGATTTATTTATTTATTTATTTTAAAGATTATTTATTTATTTATTTGACAGAGATCACAGGTAGGCAGAGAGAGAGGAGAAAGCAGGCTCTCCGCTGAGCAGAGAGCCCGATGCAGGGCTCGATCCCAGGACTCTGGGATCATGACCTGAGCTTAAGGCAGAGGCTTTAACCCACTGAGCCACCCAGGCG
>NW_019154088.1:57260524-57284716 GCF_002288905.1 Enhydra lutris kenyoni
CCCCCCCCCCCCCCCCCCCCCCCCCCCCCCCGGCAGTAAAAATGAGGACTAGTGCTAATTCCTTTCTGGCTGTAGAGCTAACATGGGTTGATAGCTTGATTGTGCCCTGGAGGTTCGAATGTTTTTGCAATTTTTTAAAAAACTGAAGGTGAAAAGATACTTGATTACAAATGGGGATTTCTTCCTCCTACAATAAAGTCATTAAAAATCACTTCAGCCTTTGAAAGTGACATATTTGGTGTAAGCATCCAAAGCACAGTTGATAATAATGGGTGCTTACAGTGCGGGGGCGGGGGTGTTGTTTGCACGGCATTCAACAATGCACGCGTGCATTTATTCATCGTTTATCCAGAACGCCGGTACATGTCCGTCTACTCTGCGTGAGGCCCTGGGAAACCTGCTTCAGCCCATGCTTCCTCTCAACACCCAGTCTGTGTGCTTGGCCACAGGGTTTTGGATTTTTTATATCTGCTTTACTCTGAAGAATGCTACTAGAATTTGCTCTGTGAAATACACCACTGACCTATTGTTGGGATAATTCCGAGGTTTGTAACCACTTCCTATGCACCCTCTATGAAGGCAGGCTGAAGCGGTGGTTCTGAAGCTTAAGCCCGCCTCAGAAGCTCCTGCAAGGCTGGGTTGTGAAGCCGGATCCCTGCGCCCCACCCCCAGTTTCTGATTCACTAGATTTGGGTAGGGTTAGACTTTGCATTTCTAAGAAATTCTCTGGTGATGTGGGTCGCTAGTCTGGGGACCACATTTTGAGAAATAGGGTGTGAGGGATTTTTTTTTTTTTTTAGACCTAAGGTCCTTGGAAAAGCTGCTCTTCCTGAGAATTGGTATAATTTCATTATGGTTAATGTGAATCATGTTTGTGATGCTGATTCCCTTTCTGCTTTGCCTCAGAAGTTCAGATTCAGATTTGTAGCTCAACTTGAATAAAAGTTAGTTTATACTTAAGCTCCCCAGCCTTGATCTCCTATTTCATTTTCCCCATTCTGATTTTTTAACTGTTACCATTTTGCAGTTTTGTTTTAGAACTTCTTGTAAATGGACTCCGTTTTGTGGAATATAGTATATATTGATAAATATAACTGCAGTCAGTGTTCTTTCCTTGGGCATTTGGCTTTCAAATTTACTACAAAATACTATGTTTCGAGTGTTTAATTCTTTAGCTATGGGAATACATTCTCTAGAAGGATTATTGATAGCTACTAACCAGAGTGTATTGAAAAAAAAAGTTTGGTAAGAAGACGAGAAAGTTCTCAGTAAAAAAACATTTTTTTTTTTTTAAATAAAACAACTGGTGCATAGGTAATATGATACAATGGGTATGCAAAAAATTATATTTTTTTATTGAGGACTCTACAATAGCAAATTATACAGTTGCTTGGGTTGTCGGGTGGACAGAGAAGGATGGAGTAAAGAGAACAGTGAAGGAAGAAGTAATTATAGTGGCGGCCAGACGTGAGTGGGCATCCGAGTCCGTCCCTGGAAGACTTGGATAGATGGGCTGCCGTTCTCTAGGCTTGGGCTGGGGGCCTGCATTTGTGTGAGGTAAAGCAGGAGACTCTGGAGCCTGGTGGGGGCGTGGAGGGATGGGGAGGCCTGGCCAGGGGCCGGGAAAAGGTCGTACAGTTCTTCCTCGCTAGGCATTGGGCAGAATAATGAAAAGCGGGACTGTCTTGAAAACCTGTTCTGAGTCCATCTGTTTTTTAGCTGAGGCGTTCCTATTCAGATTTTCTACAACTCTTTGTGAAATCAGATGGTGTAATGGGCATGATGTCATTCGCATTACACAGCCTTAGCTTCAGAAAAAATACTCATTATGTTAGATGGTAGTTGGAAGCAGTTTGTAGCTGATTTCTCTCTCCCTCTCTTTCTCTTTCTCTCTCTCTCTGTTTCCCCTCTTCCTTCTCATTTCCCCTCTCTCCCCCTCACTTTGTGCTTTTCCTCTACTTCAACTTAAGAGAGAACACCCGACCAACAGCTTATCTGAAAACAGGTGAGAAAGGTATACTTCTAAAATAAAGCCCCGTGGGGGTGCTTGGGTGTTTCAGCATTCAGCTCAGGTCATGATCCCAGGGTTCAAGTCCGGCATCAGGCTCCCTGCTCAGTAGGGAATCTGCTTCTCCCTCTGCCCCTCCCCTTGCCTTCTCTCCTTCTATCCCTCTCTCATTCTCTTTCTAATAAATAAAATCTTAACTAATGAATCATTGAACACTACATCAAAAACTAATTATGCAGTATACAGTGGCTAACTGAACATAAAAAAAAAAAAATTTTTTTAAAAGCCCTGGGGTTGTCACTTTGGACCTCCTCCAAGAGTGTGGAGTCACACAGAACATCACAGTATGGGAACTGGCTCAGGCGGGAAGTCCTGCCCCTGTGCCAGGTGGGGGAAGTTAGGAACGGGTTGTCTTAGCATTCATATGGTAATGTGGCATACACGCTCTGAAAAGGTTAGGTATTCTTTGGCACAGCTGCCTCTGGCTTTCTTTTCATTCATTTGGTGACAGAATCAGATTTATCACCCACCCTATTGTTGCTAAATTCAGGCTTTAATCTCTCTAAAAGTTACCTGGATTTAGGGCTCACTGGAGGCAGGTTTTATTTAAAAGGTGTTTTTCTTAAATAGATATTTTAAAAATAATTTCAGATTTACAGAAAGATCATGAAGATAATACAGAGAATGCCCATACATCCCCACACCCAGTTTCCTCTGTTATTACTCTCTTACGTCAGTGTGGTACAGTCGTCACAGCTAATGAATGATATATTATTCCTAAACCTCATAGATTAATTTAATTTCCTTAGTTTTTACCTAATGTACCCTTTCTCTTTTTTTTTTTGCAATCTTTTAAAAAATTTATTTTTTAAATTTCTTTTCAGTGTTCCAGAATTCATTGTTTATGCACCACACCCAGTGCTCCATGCAATACATACCCTCCTTAATATCCACCACCAGGTTCACCCAATCTCCCCCCCCACCCAACCCTCAGTTAGTTCCTCAGAGTCCACAGTCTCTCATGGTTCATCTCCCCCTCCAATTTCCCCCAACTCCCTTCTCCTCTCCATCTCCCCATGTCCTCTGTGTTATTCCTTATGCTCCACAAATAAGCGAAGCCATATGATAATTGACTCTCTCTGCTTCACTTATTTCACTCAGCATAATCTCTTCCAATCCCGTGTCCATGTTGATAAAAAAAGTTGGGTATTCATCCTTTCTGATGGAGGCGTAATACTCCATTGTATATGTGGACCATATCTTCTTTATCCATTCATCCATTGAAGGGCATCTTGGTTTCCTTTCTGTGTCAGGATTCCATCCAGAATTCTGCTGTGGTGATGAGACCACCTCTTCCCATCAGTCCTTGGAGAACTGGCCATCAGAAGCTATAGTTGGAGATCACAGGGCAGGGGGAAATGGAAAGTGGAAAAATTAAGCGTGTTTTTTAGGGTTTGAAGTCACAGTTTTTCAGACTGACCTTGTTTCTGGTGAGCTTTGAAGCCTGAGGAGTACCAGTCAGTTGTTGTGTAAAATATCCATCAATTTGGCTTTGCTTAAGGTTTCTTTTGTCGTTAGACAGGGGATAGTGGAATTTTGGGGAGGAAGACTCCAGAACTAAAGTGCCGTATTTCATTACATCCCATCAATTACATCATTACACATACATACAGGTTATCACCATGATTTAATCCTCTCCGTGTAGACCTTGATCACATGGCTTGCCTAGTGTTTGTCAGGTTTCTCCTATGAAATGACTCCTCTCCCCACCCATTTCTGTACTGTAGTCTTTGGAAGGAAGTCACTATAAGTCACTGTGTGCAGCCCACACTAAAGGTGTGGCAAGTTATGCACCCCCTCCTGGAGGGGGGGCGGTATGTACACACATCATTTGATATTCTGGTTTGGAGATTTGTCCCTTCCCCCCATTTATTTATTTATTCAGTCATTTATTTAGGTCTGTGTAGACTTGGGAATATTTACTTGATCCTTTAGGTTATATACAATACTACATTACTTTTTGGCTCAAACTCTTCCAGTTTTGGCCTTTGGGAGCTCTTTTGGGGTCTCCCTTCCCTTTTGTGGCATACCCCTATTATTGTGTCAGGCCAGTGTGATAAGCACTACACTACAGAAACTACCCCCCCCAAATCATGGTGGTTTTTTTTTTTTTTTTTAAACACTTTCTTACTGTTTCTGGCACTATAAGATGTTCCAGGCTCATTTTTTATAGTCCTTGACACAGTCTTGGAATCAGCCATTTTTCCCAGGAGCTCTGGTTCCTTTTTCTCAGAGAGCGGAATTAGAAACCAAAGTTCTGGATGGTTGGGTGTGTGTGTTGCTCATTGCGTCCGGGTTCTCCCAGGTGACAGGACAAGGAAATAGGTGTATGTATCCTAACTTTTGTATACATATCTGTAAGTATTTCTGGATCTATTCCTCTGTAGCTGTATTAAGCAAACCTGAACTCACAGGGATGTCTCCAACTCCAGGGCAGTACCACATGGGCCATTCCAGCCCCTCTCCCTCATCTGCAGACTCCCACCACCCTCCATCCTTCTGTTACTGACAGGTATAGTGCTGTCAGAATGGTTAACTCCCACCCCACAAGTTTAGCTGGAGTTCAGTGTTTCCTGTTGCCTTGAATCTTCCCTCGCGTTCAGATTTCCTTACGTCAGCGCCTTTTCCCTCACTCCCTTCAGTGAGGTGATTGCATCCACTTTAATTCAGCTGAGTATCATGTCATGGTCTGCATTCCATCCTGGGATCTCTTGACTCCCTAAATGCTTTTGATTTTTTAATGACATGCATTCAAGTTCATGGTGCTGTGAAGTTTTAAGGGTTTTGACAAATGCTGAGTGTCCTGGATCTACCCTACTCCTACTGCCCTAGAAAACCCCCTGTGCTAATGAAAGCATTCTTAAGAATTTGAACCTGCTGCTAGGCGAAATAGGAATAAGTATTAGACAACAGTATCTTATAGGAAAAGGCAATTCTGTGGGGCCTTATTTGCTGCTCTAAGAGAAGGAAACCATGTGGGTTGGGTTTTACCCTTTGGTGAAACCCCCCCACCCAAAGAGTCCTAGTTCAAGGTGTTTGAGTGCCTCTGATTTAGATGTGAGGTAGGAAGGGGGTGGTGGGTGTTCTATCTCAGGTCTTTCTTCTTCCTTCCTGAGCTCATCAATAGCCCCGACTCACCATTTTGTCTAACATCCTGTTGAAAGTCCTGCCAGCCCGTTGTATCTGGAAGCAGTTCTGTTCTAATTCCACCTGATGCTTAGAAGTTGCTCTGCTCTTAGGCTGTCACCGGGCTGATGACCTGGTGGGGTTGCAGCTGTGGATGGAAACTAGCTCCTAAAAGTGGACAAAGGTTGCTTTAGGAGGAAGTGAGAGAATGGAGCAGGTGAACTTCATGAAACCTTCTTTTTTTTTTTTTTTTTTTAAAGATTTTATTTATTCACCTGACAGAGATCACAAGTAGGCAGAGAGGCAGGCAGAGAGAGAGGGGGAAAGCAGGCTCTCCACCGAGCAGAGAACCCGACATGGGGCTCAATCCCAGGACTCGGAGACCATGACCCGAGCCAAAGGCAGAGGCCCAACCCACTGAGCCACCCAGTCGCCCCTTCATGAAACCTTCTCGTATGGCCGTTATGAATCAGGTTGATCAAAAAAACAACTGCTTTAGGATTCTGTTCACAGAGTGGTGCGGATGATAGTGGGACCTTAAAGTCCAAACCTACTTTAACATGCCACCAATTTATTCTTTCCCCTTGGGTGACTGTACATATGGTGGGGATAATGGTACTAATTTTCTCCTTACGGGAAGGCAGTTGTGAAGAGTAAAGGGAAAAAAATCATGTGAAACTGCCCAGGGTACCGAGTGTGAATACGGTGCCTTTCTGCACTCTCTTCTTTCTGTTACTGGTTCTGCTTCCTCCTAGCCTCTAAACATGGCTTTGGTCCTTGACCCTTTGCTCTTTGAACTGTACCTCCTGTCCTTGGGGTCAACTGTCTTTTGGCTCAGTCGTGCTTTTGTACAGGTGATGCCTAAAACTCTGCCTGGCCCTTTGTTTTAAGTTTCTGACCCATCTGTCTTTTTGCCAAACACTTCTACCTGGATGTCTCCTTATGGAATCAATATGTTTAAAAATTAAAGTTGTCCTCAACCAACTGAACTTCTAGACTCTCTTCTTCAGGCTGTGTTAGAAGCTTCCAGATACTGGAGCCCTTTTTTGGCTTTTCATCATCTCAAACCCTTAGTCCGCACGTCATCTTGAGCTCCTTTTGCAGTGTTTTCCTCCTGTCTCTTCCACTGCCCACCTATACCATCGGAACAGACTCCTAACTGTCCCCCCTTTCCCCAGTCCAGTCTACTCCCTGCCGGCTTGTCTTCCAGCCTGTCTTTTACTATTACCAGTCCGCTTTTTAAAATTTAAATTTGAACTCCACTTGGCATCCAAAGCTTGCGTTTCCACCTTTACCTTCAAACTCAAACTACGTAGTCCGATTTAACTAAACTACATTTTCCTTTCTGCCTTTGTGCTGTTCTCTCTCTTCTTATCTCAGCAGGGGAAATCGTAGGGGTGGAACTAAACTTGCAGGGGAGGCTTCAGGGCCATGGACGTACTTTAGCTTAGAACAAGGAGGACCTTTGCAACAGAGTTGCTAAAGATGGGATGGTATCATGGAAGAAGTCTGTCTGTTACCTCCTGCTTCCCAAGCCTGAGGACACCTTTAAGTCCTTATCGTCCTCCACCTCTCAAGCATGTGGCTTCTCTTCTCTTTAGAAGTTGCTTTCTCCCCATGTCCCATGACACTGTGCTTGGGCAAGGTCACCCACCTCTCGATTGCATCACTGGTTCTTCTTTCTTCCATCTCCTAAATCAGTCTCCTCTCCTGTTGCTTCCATTTCTGTGCTTTCTTGAAAGGTTTCATGGCTCTTAGTGATCACCTTTTGAGAAAGATTCCCAAATAAAACCCCCAACCCTGTCTTTATAATTTGTCTGTGTTTCTAACTTCTTGCCAGATGCTTCTATTTGAGTACCTTGTATCCAAATTTGAATTCATTTCCTTCCTTCTAAAACATGTTCCTTCCCAGTTCCCTGGTTTGATTAATGGCAACAGAGGTTGGCGGACTTTTTCTGTAAAGGGCCAGACAGTAAATATTTTTGGCTTTGTGGGCCTTAAGGTCTTGGTCATAATTACCTAACTCTGCCTTTTGTAGCACAAAAGCATCCACAGATAATACGTCAACAAAGATAGGTATGCTGTGTTTCAATAAGATTTTACTTACAAAAATAGGCAGTGGGCTGAAATTGATCTGTGGGTCAGAGGTTGCCAACCCCTAGGTTACCCAGGTCCAAAATTCAATATTTCTTTGCCTTTCTACTAATTTCATTTACTCTCTTCTTAGGATATTTAATTTCTGCTGATTCTACCCTTATGAAACTTTTTGTATTTCTAGACTATAGTGCTTCCACATTCATTGGTCTAGTAGAGAAAATGTTCCTTTTACATGTTACTGTCCATCAGTCTGCCTAACCAGAAATCTCCAGTGACTGCCCTTGGCCTGCATAATAAGGTCAGAGTCCTCGCAGAGCAGCTGCTTCTAGGGTTTTGCCTCCAACCTTTTGTGGTTGGAGACTCTGAATGGACGCTCTTGCAAGTACACTGGTCTAGTCTCTATTCTGCTATTTGTTCTAGCTCTGCTCATGATGCTCTCCTGACTCGCAGTGGCCTCCCCCCCACTTATTGAAGCCTGAATGTTCCTTCTCTTGATCTGCATGCACAGTGCTTTTGATGCTATCCTTACTTCTTCTGCTGAGACTGCGCTGGGCTCTATTTTATATCTTTGTAGCCTTCCTTCTTCTCCATCTGAGGCCCAGTAGATGGTCCGTCGAGATGGGTAATGATCACGCATTGAATCAGTCTCTCCTCCAGATCTGCCCATGCCTTTGGAGTTCCTGCCTCAGTTAATGGCACCAGGGATTATCATTGGCCTTGGAGACTCTGTGACTGCTTGTTAGGTTTAGCTCCTTCTCCCTGTCCTGTCATTCCCCTGTCTGCCTCCTTTTATCCATCCCCTCTGTTGCTGGCTTAGCTCAAGTCTTCTCCATTCTTCGTTAAGACCGCTTGAGTAGCCTTTGAATGTGTATTGCCAACAGTAGCTTCTCTCTCTTTATAACCCCAACACCCTATCTATAGGGACCTGTCATGTAGGTGTGATTCTGCAACATCGTTGATTGAAACCCTTCAGTGGTTCTCCATTGTCGTTGGGTAAGGGCTAGCTTTCCAGTGTGCCACAAGTCCATGATTGATGGAATACCCTTTCCTCTCCAGCCTTGTTTTTGGCCCATTTCATTGACACAGTCTACATTCAACCATATGTAACCCCAAAAGGCCCTCTATGGACTTGTATAGACTGACTTCCTTCTCTGACCTATCTGGAAAACTATCTGAATTTCTTGGAAGGGTGTAAATGCCCCTTCTGCAGAGCTTTCATCTCTCCTTCTCTCTGGAAGACCAAAAAGAATAAAGGTGTCATAAGATAACCACTGGGAGAGATGCTTGGGCTTGATGTAGTTTCTGGTGTCCTTTCAAATTCAGAGTCTTCTAAAGTTGACCTGGAGCCTGATTAATGAACAATTAAGTAGAGAAGTTTATAAAGCATCTTGAATGCTTAAAGATGCTAAATATGCAGTTTTGACTTATTTCCTTGCTTTGTTTTTGCTAGAGCTTTTGCCTTCTTCCTCTATTATAGTGGATAGAGTAAGAGTCAACAATGTAGAATAATTCTGGATTTATTTATATCCCCTCCCTTTTTAAAATAACCTGAGATCTTTAGTTTAAAATGTTAGGATGGGGGCAGAGCAGGAGGGAATAATTATTTCGGTACAAATATTTTATATCTGCCTCTTCACTCTAGAAAAGTAAACTTAACATCTATGGCAAAACTTACTAGACTTTCCAGCTCCTGCTATTTCTCCTTTTTTGTGAGAGCTTCCGCTCAGAGAAGGAGGCTTTTTATGGGGCTAACAGCTCTTATCAGACAACCACAGAGGTTGTGGAAAAGGAAAGAGGCCTTGAGGCTGCTGAGTAGGACGACATTTGTCTCCTCCAGCCGTGGTCAAAAGCCACCTGTCCCTTTCATCTAGTGTCTCATCCTGGCAAGGAGACAGTATGTTCTCTTTCTAGAAGGATCTATGGAGCAGAAAAGAGAAAGGTAGAGATCATGAAGAAAGTGACCCTTTAAAGTGTTCCTTGATGTGGGGGATACCAGATATGGAGAGGGAACACAATTACTATGGTTCTCTCTCTAGATTCAGAGTCTGCTTTGGCATGAGGTCCTTGTGGACACCCTCTTGGAGAAGAAGGAAGGTGCTTTTTTAGTTTTGAAGGGTGTTATTTTGAGAGGCCTCTGCTGTTTTCTAGGGAGGGTGTTTGGCCTCTTCCAAGGACTTGGCCTGTTCCTTTTAGTCTATGAGGAGCTGTGCTAGCAGTTCTAGACCGCCTGGAGGCCTAGGCAGGTCTCTTCCGAGCCTCTGTCCTCATTCATAAAGAAGGCATCTGGTAAACCTTCCAGCACTGGATTAAACTGCCTGAGAGGTAAAGGGGGAGGACTTGTAGTGGAGCCTTTCGAAGAGCCTAAGGCAACTTTCATTTAATTTACATTTTCAGTCCTTCAGATACTGGAGTCAAAGATTGAGAGAAACACACCCACAGCACTTAGAACATACAAGTACACCATTTCTCTCTCTCCTTAGCCCACTCCTTGGCAGAGAAAAAACAAAATTAGTCCACAGAGATATCCAATTTTGACTATTCCTGATTTTTCATTATGGGCAGTGAAACTTTGAAAAATTAATTATAATGCACTAAACTTTTACCTTTGCCAGAAGAGACATAGTTTATGCTAGAACATAGAGGTAATTGGCTCTGAGTTGAAATAATTCTAAATTTAAATTTACAGCAGTTTTGTGGGTATGTGTAGCTGGGCTGGTGAAGAGTTAACATATGCCTTAAGTATGAATTTTAGAGACAGATTCTTTAGTAGTCTTCAAACATCTTTACTTGCTCAGTGGAGTTCAGAAACCACTTCTGACTTGGAGCTCTAAGAATATTAGATACGAAAAAGACTTAAATGCTAGTCTACCTACCAGATGTCCTATTACTAGAGCTATGGCCACAGCCCAGGGCTCTTTCCCCAGCCTCCTCTCTCACCACAGTGAGGGGTCCAGACTTGGTGAGATGAGGATTTAATCACTAAAATAAAGATAATATTTTTCTTCACTTTCAACCTCAGATTTGATAAGTCCCACTTTTCTGTTCAGTTTTTGCCACCTTTTTCTGATAATTTTTAATCTGTGGTATTTCTTAGTGTGCCTTTAACTCCTAAAACTTATCTGATTGTTAGATGAAAATAGAAAGTTAGCAGGGCTGTAGGATTTGCCTCATTCACCCCGCTTTGTTCTAAACTCCTTCCCACAGTGAGGGGACGCATTGTGTGTCTACAGCACATGACCCTGACTCGGGTCCTTCAGGCAGCTGACTAATGGGACCTGAGCTGCCCGCTGCTTTTCACCAGCCACAGCACAGACTTGCCATGCTTAGCAACTTCTGCCTCGTACCCCTGTAGGGAGCCATCTAGTGACACGGTCAGGCTGGTCTGGGGCCACACCCACTGGCCTTGGCAGTGAAGAGGTGCACCTGGTACACTGAAGCCTGGCATTTGGCAGGGAGCACCCTCAGGTGCTGATGGCATGAGTCTTACCTGAGTTGCCAAAGGAGACCAGTGATGTGATGCCCTAATATGCCGGAAGCCCAGGCAAGCTGGCATCACGGGGAGCAAAAGGCAGTGGGCAAGGCTGCAGTAACCTATAGGCAGGTGCAGTTACACACAGCAGCCTTGGGGCAGGTGACCCAAGGGACCCAAGCCCCAAGCCAAAGGACCAGGTGACTGCTGGTGACCTTGGTCAATTCCACAACCTCTCTGAGCCTTCATTTTTGCCCATCTGTATAGTGGCAGTGGTGATATTTACCTTGCAGATGGTGAAGGTGAGAAACAGTGTAGGTTAGGCACTTAGCTCCTATACACTGATGAACTCAAGACATAGTAACTATTATTTCTGTTACTGAAGAACACAGCCACACACCTCCTTGTTGGTTATTGGGACAGTCCTGTATGTTTTTCCTCTAGGAATTAGAACTCTCACTCTTAAGGCTGATAGTTTCAGCTGGAAGAAAATTGTGTAATGCCTTATCATGTTTTTAGGTTGTTACTTATCCCTAGAGCAAGACTTAGAAAAGTTATAGAAACATGTCACTGGGCCAGAATCTGAATATCACAGATGTCTGGCTCAAGGCCCAGAGAGTCTAGGTGAACTTCTACCTTTGCCCAAATAAAGGATTGTTTTTCCTTTTAATATGCTAGATCCCTCTGCTTATCCCAGGACAAGATGAATATTAAGTAGGCAGAAGGTTCCTGTCTATGATCAATTCTAATGCCTTTTGTGAAGGGAAATGGTTGTAAATTATTACCAGTTAATTAAATGAGTGTTTCCGTTGAGTCCTGTGTGCGGGCTTTTATTCAAGCCTGTTTAGAATCATGCAAGGTCAGAGCTAGAAAGGTTTTTAGACAACCCTCTCCTTTCATGGCCAAGGAGATGGAGTCAGGATGTAAGTGACTTGCTCAAATGGTGCCAAAGGGAAAGCAAACCTTGGCCAGGGGGTGTAGGGAGGAAAAAGGGGTTCCTGGGTGTCTGGTGGGTATATCATGTGAACAGAGCATAATTTGTAGGCAGTGGGCCTGTGCATAGGCTACTGGTATCTTGGAATGCTTTTCTATTTATGAAGTGCTATCACATTTTTCTTATAAGATAAAATATTATTCTGTTTTATAGGTGATGAAATTGAGGTGGTCAAATGAAACTTCCAATTCAACTCATGAGACCAGATCAATAGATATTTGGAGTGTTTACTTGGTTCAAGGAACTCTGCTAGGCCCTTTGGGGAACATAAAATTGTCAGATCCTGCTGGAATGGAGTGTACAGACTTATTGCAAGTGACAGGATATAAGTAGATGAAATTTATCTAATTGTTCAAGGGCATAAATAAGTATTAAGATGGTAATCGAGATAGGAATTTTGAGACTGGAGGGATCAATGTGCGTGTCAAGATCTTCCTGGCATAAGCTTCTTCCTTCAGCTCCTGTGGCTGCGTCATTTTCTTGTCAGGTGCACTAGGTTACGCATCCCACCGGCAGCCCCAAGGAACAACTTTGGGAGATCCTGAGTACCTGGCGGTGATCCCAGCCCTAGGAGTAATTCGGTAAAGGTTTGAATGAATGGATAGGTGAAGAGAGATTTTCCAAGCAGAGGCAACAGAATGAGCAAAGGTATGGCTATGCCCTGGTGAGGAGACAGGCCTGACCAGAAGAGCAGGTTTAAAGAATGGAAGCTTGAAAAAGAGGTTTGGGTAAATTAGTGGGGAGGCAGTAAAAAGAGAACCCATGTGGCCCAGAAAGCTAGGTGGAGCAGCTTGAATTTTATTCTGAAGGCACTGGGAAGCCATCGGAGGCTTTGCTGGGGGAAAGTTGAAAAGGGTATCTGGGCATTGAGGTGTAGAATCTTCCTTGATTTTGATTTGTTTTTAATTTTTAATTTTAATTTTTATTTATTTATTTATTTATTTTTGTCGCTTGTTCGTATCCTATACTTGGATGTCATACCTAAGAAACTATCACCTAACCCAAGGTCAGGAAAATTTAATCCTGTGCTTTCTTGTAAGATTTTTATAGTTTTAGCTCTTGCATCGGGTCTGTGATCCACTTGGAGTCCATGTTTCCATATGGTAAAATGTAGGGGGCCGCCTTCATTCCTTAGAATATAGATATCCAGTTGTCCTAGCACCATTAGTTAAAAAGAATATTCTTTCTCCATTTAATTGTCTGGTCACTCTCCTTTGGGTAATCCCGCTCTACCCCTTGTCCTATTTTCCTTTCTCCCACCCTCAGGCAACCACTGATGAGTCTTCTGTCAATACTGATTAGTTTGCCTTTTCTAGACAGAATGTACTCTGTTTTTTTTTTCTAATTTTTAATTTATTTATTATTTTTTATTAATGTATAATGTATTATTTGCCCCAGGGGTACAGGTCTGTGATTCATCAGTCTTACACACTTCACAGCACTTACCGTATCACATACCCTCCCCAATGTGTATCACCCAACCACCCTCTCCATCTGTTTGGTGTCTCTCATTCAGTATCTCCCATGCTGTTGCGTGCATCAACAGTCCATTCTTGTTATTGTTGAATACTATTCCAGTGTGTGGCTTTACCACATTTTTTTAAAAGCTCCTGGGAGCATTTGTGTACATATCTTTGTGTGGACACATGAGGTCTTGATTCTTGGGTAATTACCTGGAGGGGAATAGCTGGGTCAAATGGGAGGCGTACGTGCAACTTTTTTTTTTTTTTTTAAGATTTTATTTAGTTATTTGACAGACAGAGATCACAAGTAGGCAGAGAGGCAGGCAGAGAGAGAGGAAGGGAAGCAGGCACCCTGCTGAGCAGAGAGCCCGATGTGGGGCTCGATCCCAGAACCCTGAGACCATGACCTGAGCCGAAGGCAGAGGCTTAACCCACTGAGCCACCCAGCGCCCCATACGTACGTGCAACTTTTTAAGAAAATGTCCAGCTGTTTGCAAAGTAGTGGTACCATTTTACAGTCCCATCAGTGTGTAAGGATTCCAGTTGTTCCGTATTTGTACAAACAGTATGGTCGGACTTCTCAATTTAGCCGTCCCAGCAGGTATGTGTTATTGTTGCATTGTGGTTTTAATTTCCATTTCTCCAATGAGTAATGATGTTGAGTCTGTATTTTTTGTACCTATTTGCCATCTGTATATCCTTGGGGAAACATGAAATGATGAAATCCGTTTTTGAAAAGTTGGATTGCTTGTTTTCTTATTATTGAGTTTTGCAAGTTCTTTATCCTGGATACTGGTATTTTATCAGATATATGATTTCCAACTATTTTCTCCTAAAGTGTGACTCATTTTTCATACTCTTGACTGTGTCTTTCAAAGAGCAGAAACTTTAATTTTGGTGAAGTCCAATTTATTGTTTTCTTTCATGGATTGCGCTTTTGGTTTTGTATCTAGAAAAATTTGTCGAACTAAATCAGAGTGCCCCCAATTTTCCCTTATGTATTTTTCTTGAGCTATTAAATTTTAAATTTCTCTTTAGGTCTGTGATGCATTTTGAGTTAATTTTTGTTGTAGGTTACAATGTCAGAGTTGAAGTTGTTTTGCATGTGGACCTCCGGTGGTTACAGCACCATTTGTTGTCTCTGAGTTTTTCCCATTTACCTGTTTGTGCATTAGAATGTCATTTTTTAAAAGTTTATTGCTTACTGACCAGGGCCCAGGAGTTGCCGTACTGACCCACCGAAGTTGTCTGTAGGAGAGAAGGGTTAGTATGAGTTAGAGTTCCTCCCTGAGTGTCTGTTACAGAAAGCATGCTAAATGTGTCAATTTTTAGTTTAAATTCAATTAATTAACATATAATGTATCATTGGTTTCAGACCTAGAGGTCAGTGGTTCATCCGTCTTATATACCAGCCGGTGCTCATTGCATCACGTGCCCTCCTTAATGTCCATCACCTGAGTGGCATCTTGATTGATAAATAGGAGTTTGACAATTAAAGAGAGGAAAGGGTTTTCCAGGCAGAAAGATTACCTGCCCCCAGTCCCTAGGCAATAAGTGTCAGACAGGTAATGTGTATTTTTCACAATTTTGACTGTATGCCCCAGTATGCTATCTGACTGTAAACATGTTTTGTTGATCTCTCAGATTAAATGGAAAAAAAAAGCCTCCCTCGAGAATCTACAAGTAATTTGAAGAGGCCGGGGTACAGGTTGTATATGTGTTTGGCATGGTGGGGACACAGCCTGTAGGGCTATGTGCCAGGCTAAGGAGTTTGAAACCTGTCATTGGTAGCAGGTGGGGGAGGGTGACTCTGGAGACAGGAAATAGCTAGAAGGCCATTGCAGGTGGCCAGGTGAGGCAGGGCAGTAGGAGTAGGGAGGAAGAGGCAGCTTTAGGAGAGGCACAGAAAGTGAGTTTGATGGGATCAGGTAGAATTAGATGTATGTGGCTAGGAGCCTAGGCTGCCGGGTCCCTGGTGGAGTCAGGACTGTGGGGTTTCAATTAAGGGAGTATACAATGAGAATTTGGATTCTGGGCATGTTGATATATTGAACTGGACTTGTCTCAGTGGGACAAGGGGGTGGAGACTTTCCAGAAAAGGTGCATATATAGGTCTGTGCTGGAGACTTAGGAAATGAATACGACACTGCCCCTGTCTTTAACCTGTACCCTTTCTCAGGGGTTCCCATATGTTTGTTTCTTTCTCCTACTCCTACCCCAGAGAATCTCAAGTTGGTGCTAAAATCACAAGGCTGAATCTTCCAATGGAAGAAAAAGAGGACTTCACAAGATTTAAAGGCAACCTGAGGGAGGGGGAGGTGGGGAGAGGAAAGAGAGAGAGAGAGATGCTGGAAAGAAGCCTGAGAGAGAAAAAGAAGAGTGTGGGAAGACCAGGGTAGAGAGTGTCCTGGAAGCAAAGAAATTCATGAACAAGGAAGCTGTCGAGGATCAGAGCTGCAGAGAGCAGTGGAGATGAAAACAGATAGGCTTTGGATTTGACAATGGCACTTGCCAAGGGTTGCATGGGCTGCTTCAGTGCCAGAGGGAGGCAGAGGGTCAGGGTGTACGTGGTAGCATAGATGTTAGAAAGTATAGAGGGAGGTGTAACTGTTGTTTAAATATTTGATGAATTCACTTTGGCTGCCAATTTGGATAAGTCTTTGGATGTTAATGGTAGAACACCCTACTCAAACTGGCCAAACCGAAAGGAATTTATAGGCTCAAATAACTGAAAAGTCCAGAAGAATCAAGCAAGGCTTGATCTCAGGGTTTAAGTGATATCAAGATCTGGTCTCTTTCTGTCTCTCTGCTTTCTCTTCTTACCTGGCTTCCTTCTCCAGCCCGGCAGGAAGGGAACTGGATACTCCCAAGTTTATGTCCTTCTAGATCGAAATTCAGCCGATGTGAGATCTTGTCTCTGTCTTTTAGGTCCAGGATTCCTAATTGGACCCACTTGGATTTTGTGCCCAAACCCAAGCCAGTGACTGGGGGAAGAGAGCAATGATTACTCAGATGACCGTGTAAAGGGCATGTGTCCTCTCTAGGCCAGTCATCGTGGCTGGAGGAATTCAGTGCTCTGATTGACAAGACCTGGGTCATGTGGCCCGTGGAGCTGAGGGCAGAATCCCAGCTGAGTCATTGGGATTACCTACAAGGGAAGGGTAGTTCTGGAACAAGAGCCGAAGTACAATTCCTGGAGGCTGGAATGGATGTTCTAGCTGGAGAGAGAATATCTACCAGTAGGGGAGAGAGTAGGATCAGTGCATGGAAATTATTGGTTGCTACACTTCCGCTTTTAGAGAGAGATCTTTCTATGCACTGGAGGAATGAATGAAGCCCGCTGCAGAGGTAGCAAGTTGGCTGACACGCAGTCGTGGGGAGGGGGTCTAAGCAGTCACTACGAATAGATATCGGCAGCCCATCAGAGCTGAGTAAATGGAAAAGGGGATCTGGAAGGCCGTTTTCCAAACTGTTTCTCTGTAACACAGGAATGCATTTTTACTAAAACCCAGTATACCCTCAAAATGCATATGAAACCGCAAGTAGAAGTTTCATGACATAACACTTTTCCTTACTACGTGACACATGCGTGTTTACTCTTCCAGAATCCCGGTTGTGTGCAACCCAACTCTATTTGTTTTCATGTCACACTAATGTCAAACCCGCTGTTTGTAAAACCGTCTTCGAAGGTCAGGGGTGTAGGTAGCATAGGCTTGAAGCTGGTGTTTGAGTCTGGCTTGTCCATGGTGATGGTGGCACTGGTCAAGCCTGAGGAGGCAAACCTGTTCCGCTTAAGGGAGCTTTGGATTCTGCTAGTGGGATCTCTGGTGTCAGAGCAGCTCTGGCCACGTGTGGGGCAGGGGCAGGGTGAGGGCGTGGCCTGCTTTTGGGCCCGAGGGCCAGTATCGGAGGGAGTTTCCGGGCTGGCCCTGGGCCAGGGCATCTCCGAGGCGGGACGGGGTTGTCTGTCTGGAGGCTGGTAGTGGCTCCTTCTGTGCCAGCAGCCGCTTGTGTTGTGAGGATGAATGTGTGTGCCTGTGTGTGCTCTCCGCCAAGCCTTTATATTGAAGATGAGGGAGTGGCTTTTTAAAAATAACATATTTTTGACTTGAAACAAGTCAAGGCAGTGAGTGGAGACAATTAGAGACTGACATCCTGTTTAGTCATCTCTCCAGAGAGCTCTATTTTCAGAACTGTTCCGTAAAGGTTCGCAAGGGGTATTCAGACAGTTTAGGGGATATTGTTAACTTAGTGGTCGTGGTGATGTAAGTAGCCGATTTGAATGCTCGGTGATCGACAGTGTGGTAACGCCTTGGAAGCAGATTTTGTGCGAGGGATGGGGGGCTTATAAGACTAGGCTATTGTACAGGTAAAGCTTTCTGAGTCAGAACAAAGCAGGCATCTTTTATTCTGAAAAAGTCTGTAATCAGGGTGTGACATTAAAAATATGTGGTGGTAAGCTAGGGGAAGGTCAATGCATTTTTTCCCCAGTCTTTGTCACCTAGGGGTACAGTCAAAACAGTAAATAGTATTGTCAAGGCTCTTTGAGCTCATTTGGTGGAAGCCAGGTCAGAAATGCTGAATGGCGACGTCACAGACTTTTGGATGAGAAGCGTGAAGCTTGGAGTGGTTAAGGACCTTGCTCAGAGTCTAGAACCAGATGCCTCAGTCAGGCCATGTCCCCATTTAGTTTGAGCATAGTTGTGATTTGCAACTTCTTTAAGTGTAATATTCTACCAAAAATGACCAGTTGTGTCTGTACTCAGCTCCTCTGGACCTGTCTCTCTCTTTGAGGAAAGGTCAAGGCAGACATGGAGCCATGGGCTGAATCCAACAAGATCTTGACAATTGTAAATTGATGTATTTGGGTCCAAAAGAACGTCACAATCCAAGGCTTAGCGGTGTTCTTAGATAGTTCGAGGTTAGCACCCAACATGAAGAGGGCAGAGCCTGTGTGCCTGGGCTAGTGAGATCAGAGCGGGTGCTGCCCGAATCCAGAATGGCGTGTTGCACCGGGACAGGACGGAGCCCGGAGATGGCAATCTGCTGAGTTGGCAGAGTGGATGTCTCCCTGAGTACATAGATGAGAGCTTTAAGGGATGAACAAGCAAGAGTCGTGGTTGCAGAGCTCCTGAATTGCCTTCCCTGCGCTTGCTGAAGATTAATTACACTCAAGTGAAAACGGTAGAGATGGAGACCGTACTCTCTCATACTTTTCACTTCCTAAAAGGAAAGGTTGCAGTTGACTGTGCCACATTTGTTCATTACCTCTCATGTTGCCATTGTTTCTCTATTTCATACATCTGTCAAGTGGTTATTATTATTATTTTTTAAAGATTTACTTATTTGAGAGTGAGAGAGAGAAGGGGAGAGGGGCAGCAGGAAACAAAGAGAGAGGAGAGAGAGAGAGAGAATCTCAAGCAGACTTCCTGCTGAGAGCAGAGCCCAATGGGCTGAATCCCACAACCCTGAAAGCATGACCTGAGCTGAAATCAAGAGTCCGATGCTTAACCGACTGAGCCACCCAGGAGCCCCTTCCTGCCATGTGGTTTAATAAAATGTTGCTCTGACATAAGATAGGGTTATTTCAGAAACAATGTCCAAGCTTACAGGTACTTCTCAATAATATCACAAAGAGCCAAAATGGAAGAGACTAAAATTCAAGACAAGCGGAAACATTGGAAGAACGATTTCCCTTAGGTTCGATTTTCTGCCTTTACAGTTTCGTGTGCTTTCACGCGTTTCTTACCCCTCTGCTGTTGAATGAAAGTCTTAATTAAGTCTGATCGATGCTGTGATTTTGCACATGTAGGCCTCTTTGTAAAGAATTATTTGAGGTCCCACAAAAAGGACTTCAAAGTTAGAATATAACACATGATTCTTTTCTCCTTCTAGGTGGATCTGGAGCCAGAAGGGAAGGTGTTTGTGGTAATAACCCTAACGGGGAGCTTCACTGAAGGTAAGGACAAGTTTAGGTGGTTTCTGGTATAAGTATAATCATAGTCGCTGTCAGTAGGATTTTCTGACCTGGAAGTTTATAAAAAGAGCATTTTGTAAAAGAAGCTTTAAAAATGGTTTTATGTTAGGTTGGCTCATATTTTGTTTGTAATGATCTGTTGGTTTGGATTGCCAGATTACGTATATTTGCTAAATCTGGCGATCTCATGATTTGTTTGACATACTCACTGAATTTTACTTTCTTCATCAACATCTTAGCTGAATGGGTTCTTGCCTCTTCTTGTTCATGTCTATCAAATTGTATTACAGATTTTTGGTTTGGGGGCCAACTTTTCACTTTGCCCTGGATGTGTTAAAAAATCTAAGGTGGGGGGGTGGGAGGTTGGGGGAACCAGGTGGTGGGTATTAGAGAGGGCACGGATTGCATGGAACACTGGGTGTGGTACAAAAACAATGAATACTGTTCTGCTGAAAATAAATGAAAAAAAAATGATTTAAAAAAAAATCTAAGGATCATAGTCTCTTTCTTACAATCTTTATCTCATTCTGCCCTGTAAGGGATTCTAGTCCTCTCTCCCTGGTGCTACCCCCACCTCCCACTCCCTAATTTTTTTTAATTGAGGTAAATGTATATACAGTGAAATGAACAGATTGGAAGGGAGGAATTTGAGTTTTGGCAAATGCATGCAGCCACATCCCCAGCACCGTGATCCAAGATAAAGAACATTTCCACCACTCTGAAAGTTCCCTTGTGTCCTTTCCCAGTCAGTTTCCTGCTGCCAGAGGCAATAAATGGGATGTTTTATTTTTTTCACCATAGATTAGTTTGGTCTATCCCAGAAGCTCACGTAAATGGAACTACATAGTATGTTCTCTCTTGTGTCTGATTTCTTGCACTCAGCATAATTTCTGTGAGACCCACCTGTGTCCTTGTGTGTGTTAGCGTCCCATTCCATGACCTACCCATTCTTTTCCTGATGGACATTTGGAGTCATTAGGAACAATGCTGCTATACGCATGGTTGTTCATACATTTCTGTCAATGTGCCCTTTCTCTCCTCTTGGGTAGATACATAGTCCTGGAGTTGCTGGGTAATAAAGGAAATACATATTCAACTTCATAAGAAACTCACAAATGTTTTTCTAACGTCCTTATATTTTTATACTCCCACCAGGAGTGTATGAGCATTCCGATTATTCCATTTCCTCACCAACACTTGGTATGGTCATTCTCTTTAAGGTTAGACAGTCTAGTGGGTATAAAACAGTATCTTGTGGTTTTCATTTGCATTTCCCTGGTGTTGAGTACTTTTGCATGTGATCCTTTTCTTCCCAAGTACCAGCTAAGGTCTTTTTGTTTTCTGAAGTTTGGTTTGTCTTTCTATTATTGATTTATAGTTGTTTGTTTTCTAGAGAAGCATCCTTTGTCAGAAATTGGTATTGTGAATACATTCTCCTAGTGTATGGCTTGCCTTTTCACTTTCCTAGTGGTGTCTTTGAGCAGAAGTTTTAAATTTCTCTGAAGTCCTGTTTATCAATCTCTTCTTTCATAGCTTATACATTTTGTATCCTCTGCAGGAAATCTGTCATAGGGGCACAATAATATTGTCCTGTTTTCTCTTAGAAGATTACAGGATTTTATGTTTAGATCTGTGTTATATTTAGGTCTTTGTTCCTTCTTAAATTAATATTTGTGTGTGGAGGGGTTGGGATTTCTTTTCCCTGTGCTACAATCCAGTTCTCCTACTCCCTGCCATTTCTCGAAGACTTTCTTTTTTCTTGGCACCTTTGTCACCAATCAGTTGACTCTACTGTGGACCTATTTATAAACTATTTTGTTCTATTGATCTACTGATCTATCATTATGCCAATACCACACCATCTTCATTGCTGTTGCTTTATAGTAAGTCTTAAGGCTAAATAGTGCGAGTCCTCCAAATGCGTTTTGTTTGTTTGTTTGGAGGTTATTTTAGCTGTCTTCAGTATTTTAAATTCTGATGTCAATTTTAGAATCAGCTTATCAATCTCCACAGAAAAGCCTACTGAATTTTGAATTAAAGCTGTATTAAATCTATTCATCAATTTGAGGAGAGCTGACATCTTAACAATTGTGAACATCTTCAAGTCCATAAACTGGGTATATTCCTCTGTTCACTGATGGTCTCTAATGTCTCTCATCCATATCAATATTAGAAATTCTATATAATTTTCAATACAGAGATTTTGCACATATTTTAAAAAATATATTTCTAAGTATTTTAAGCTCTTGATGCTGTTACATGGTATTTAAACATTTTTATTTTGGAAATTGGTAACAGTATATAGAGATGAAGTTTTTGCTTGACTTTGCATCCTATGACCTTAAAAAATTTCACTTTCTAATTCTAGTTAGGTTTCTCTTTCTCTCTCTCTTTTTTTTTTTTTTTTTGGTACCTATCTTAGGTTTTTCTCTGTAAATAATCATGTTGTCTATGAATAAGACAATTTTCTTTTTCTTTTCTAATGTTTATGACTTTTATTTCCTTTTCCTGCTTTATTGTGCCCAGAGGCCTTGAGGACAGACCTCCTTGTCTCATAACTAGTTTTAGGAGGAAGGAATTTAGTCTTTCCTTGTAAGTATGATGTTAGTTATGTGCACTTTGTGTATATACTTTTCTTTTTTTTTTTTTTAAGATTTTTTAAATTTATTTATTTGACAGTCAGAAATCACAAGTAGGCAGAGAGGCAGGCAGAGAGAGAGGGGGAAGCAGGCTCCCTGATGAGCAGCAGACAGCCCAATGCGGGGCTTGATCCCAGGACCCTGGGATCATGACCTGAGCCGAAGGCAGAGGCTTTAACCCACTGAGCCACCCAGGCGCCCCTGTGTATATACTTTTCATCACAACCAAGGAAATTCTTTCAAGTCCTGGTTTTCTGATAGATTTGGTTTTTCTTTTCTTTTCTTTCTTTCTTTCTTTTTAAATCAAGAGTGACTGTTAAATTTTGGCAAGGCCTTTTTCTTTATCATTGACATGAGCATGTGGTTTTTCTCCTTTGTTCTTTTTTTTCCAGCAGGCAGCTAAATTACTGGCTATCACCTGAAAATTGTGAAGTCTTTTGAGAGTGGGATTTTTTTTTTTTAAACTTCCCCCACCTTAGTTCTTGGACAGATTCCATAATCCTGAGGCATACTGTTCACTCACAAGGTCTAACCAAGTTGGGGTTTCATTGGAAAGCCTAAGGTATTTTAAGTCCTTTTCACTTTGTGGAACTTGGCCTCTAAACTCTCTCTCCTGCAGTGAGAGAGAGCAGACATCTCACCTCCTTTCTCTCAGCCTTCTAGTTACTGCTTTTGGTGGACTTCTCTGAGTCTCTCTTGAGTATGCACAGATTAGAGGAGTTTATAGATTTGGGGATTCTTCTCTCTATGGCCACATCTTTTCCAGGATTTCTCTGCTCAATTTCCTGTCATCTGTTAGTCCTGAATTTTGTCATTTCACTCTTCAAGCCAGTAAAACTGTAGTTTTCTGCTTGAATTCTTTTCACTCGACCTATGCAGCCTGGAGAATAACCTTGGGAGATGGCCTATAAGTATGGATCTTGACCAGTGCATTTTCCTTCTTTCGAATGTCAGGTTCCCTCCAATTTCTGTCCTCTTTTGGATGCTCTCCAGTGTTTTCAACTAAGTGTTTTAAAATATATTTCTAGAGGTTTTAATTGTTTGTGGTGGGAGGGTTAGTTATTAAAAGCCACTCTACCACTAAAATCCTGTGAAGACTTTTAAACCGTGGCTTAATGGTTTGTCCTTTTGGTGTTGGCATTTTGCAAATTGGTGACACTTTTGAAAATTGGTTTTCTCTTCTCTTTGCTGACTGTTGGTCACGTGGGAGAATTGTTTTAATGTTAATGTTTAATTTTTCCATCTTTCCCCAATTGTTGCATCATATCTTTTTGCTCTGATATTGAAGTTAGCATATATGTGGAATACTTGAACCTGAAAAAGCTCTCTAGATGACGGTTTGGTCAGCTCAAAGACATTTTTGTTTTGCCTGGTATCTTGTACATAGAAGATGGAGAAAGAGGAGTCTACTGATAGCTCAAATAAAATATAATGTGGTTACAGAACACTGTTGCTAGAACATTCTCATAGCATGGGCAAAACCACAGTAGAGGTAAACCCCTCCATGAGAGAAGAGGCAGAGCAAGGAGTGCGTGAGATTCTCAGTGTGCTGAACTACCTTTCTGCACTAAGTTACACAGGACCGATGGAGTGAGGCCGTGCACAGCAGACCACATGTCATTGTGCCATAGTGATTCTGTGACTTCCTTTTTTTAAAAGTGATGTTACCTCTCAAGGACTAAACTGTATCCAGGTTCTGTCTTCCTTAATTGTAACACTAGAAACACTAGAACACTGGGACTGGAATCCTTGTGGATGTTGTCATTACATTAATTGATTAGCGTTAGTGATAAGAAAGGAATGCCAAATATTACTAGGGGTGAGTTCTTACCAGGTCATTGCAATGCTGTTCTTTTTAGAGTGGACCCTGGGTAAAATTGTGAGGCTGGCTGAGTTCCTCTCTCGTACTCCCACCTCCTCTTTACGTTAGTCCTTCTTGCTCCCTGCCTTTAACTGTCTCTTAGTTCCAGTAAGATACCCAGTGATCTCTTCTCTCTAGGAACAGTTGCTCACAAGGAAGACAGTGAATTCACGGACTAATTCACCCCAGAGTGATAGCGATCAATAATATCTTAGTGTTCTATTCCTCGGAGGTGTGCCTGCGTATTTTAAAAGCTGCTGAAACTGACGTTTTATCCATGAGAAGGAGATTTTTAGTGTTGACATTTCAGAAGCCATAAGCATCTAGGTGTGGGATATATTTTAGAACCTCGGATCTATTCTCTGTCTGTGGGAGCACTGTCTTGTCAGTCTGGCTCCGAGGCTGGGGCTCAGTACGAGCTTGCACGCTGCTGCTGCTTTAGACCGCAGCTCCCTTGTCAAATGCAGAGGACGTGAGAGCTACCTGTGTGTGTGTGTG